>NC_058089.1:78936515-79236515 GCF_014858855.1 Bufo gargarizans
TGCTGGGCCTAAATTTATGAAAATGGACTGTTGCAGTGGTGGGTGACGTGAAGCCTGATTCTCTGCTATGATATGAAGACTGATTCTCTGCTGACATGAAGCCAGATCCTCTGTTACGGGACCTCTCTCCTCTGCCTGGGTGCTGGGCCTAAATTTATGAAAATGGACTGTTGCAGTGGTGGGTGACGTGAAGCCTGATTCTCTGCTATGACATGAAGACTGATTCTCTGCTGACATGAAGCCAGATTCCTCTGTTACGGGACCTCTCTCCTCTGCCTGGGTGCTGGGCCTAAATTTATGAAAATGGACTGTTGCAGTGGTGGGTGACGTGAAGCCTGATTCTCTGCTATGATATGAAGACTGATTCTCTGCTGACATGAAGCCAGATCCTCTGTTACGGGACCTCTCTCCTCTGCCTGGGTGCTGGGCCTAAATATATGACAATGGACTGTTGCAGTGGTGGCTGACGTGAAGCCTGATTCTCTGCTATGACATGCAGACTGATTCTCTGCTGACATGAAGCCAGATCCTCTGTTACGGGACCTCTCTCCTCTGCCTGGGTGCTGGGCCTAAATTTATGAAAATGGACTGTTGCAGTGGTGGGTGACGTGAAGCCTGATTCTCTGCTATGATATGAAGACTGATTCTCTGCTGACATGAAGCCAGATTCGTCTGTTACGGGACCTCTCTCCTCTGCCTGGGTGCTGGGCCTAAATATATGACAATGGACTGTTGCAGTGGTGGCTGACGTGAAGCCTGATTCTCTGCTATGACATGCAGACTGATTCTCTGCTGACATGAAGCCAGATTGTCTGTTACGGGACCTCTCTCCTCTGCCTGGGTGCTGGGCCTAAATTTATGAAAATGGACTGTTGCAGTGGTGGGTGACGTGAAGCCTGATTCTCTGCTATGACATGAAGACTGATTCTCTGCTGACATGAAGCCAGATCCTCTGTTACGGGACCTCTCTCCTCTGCCTGGGTGCTGGGCCTAAATATATGACAATGGACTGTTGCAGTGGTGGCTGACGTGAAGCCTGATTCTCTGCTATGACATGCAGACTGATTCTCTGCTGACATGAAGCCAGATTGTCTGTTACGGGACCTCTCTCCTCTGCCTGGGTGCTGGGCCTAAATTTATGAAAATGGACTGTTGCAGTGGTGGGTGACGTGAAGCCTGATTCTCTGCTATGACATGAAGACTGATTCTCTGCTGACATGAAGCCAGATCCTCTGTTACGGGACCTCTCTCCTCTGCCTGGGTGCTGGGCCTAAATTATGAAAATGGACTGTTGCAGTGGTGGCTGACGTGAAGCCTGATTCTCTGCTATGATATGAAGACTGATTCTCTGCTGACATGAAGCCAGATCCTCTGTTACGGGACCTCTCTCCTCTGCCTGGGTGCTGGGCCTAAATATTATGACAATGGACTGTTGCAGTGGTGGCTGACGTGAAGCCTGATTCTCTGCTATGACATGCAGACTGATTCTCTGCTGACATGAAGCCAGATCCTCTGTTACGGGACCTCTCTCCTCTGCCTGGGTGCTGGGCCTAAATTATGAAAATGGACTGTTGCAGTGGTGGGTGACGTGAAGCCTGATTCTCTGCTATGACATGAAGACTGATTCTCTGCTGACATGAAGCCAGATCCTCTGTTACGGGACCTCTCTCCTC
Organism: Bufo gargarizans; assembly: GCF_014858855.1. Lineage (NCBI taxonomy): Eukaryota > Metazoa > Chordata > Amphibia > Anura > Bufonidae > Bufo > Bufo gargarizans. The sequence goes on from NC_058089.1 coordinate 78,938,189, forward strand.
TGCCTGGGTGCTGGGCCTAAATTTATGAAAATGGACTGTTGCAGTGGTGGGTGACGTGAAGCCTGATTCTCTGCTATGACATGCAGACTGATTCTCTGCTGACATGAAGCCAGATCCTCTGTTACGGGACCTCTCTCCTCTGCCTGGGTGCTGGGCCTAAATTTATGAAAATGGACTGTTGCAGTGGTGGGTGACGTGAAGCCTGATTCTCTGCTATGATATGAAGACTGATTCTCTGCTGACATGAAGCCAGATCCTCTGTTACGGGACCTCTCTCCTCTGCCTGGGTGCTGGGCCTAAATTATGAAAATGGACTGTTGCAGTGGTGGCTGACGTGAAGCCTGATTCTCTGCTATGACATGAAGACTGATTCTCTGCTGACATGAAGCCAGATCGTCTGTTACGGGACCTCTCTCCTCTGCCTGGGTGCTGGGCCTAAATATATGACAATGGACTGTTGCAGTGGTGGCTGACGTGAAGCCTGATTCTCTGCTATGACATGCAGACTGATTCTCTGCTGACATGAAGCCAGATCCTCTGTTACGGGACCTCTCTCCTCTGCCTGGGTGCTGGGCCTAAATTTATGAAAATGGACTGTTGCAGTGGTGGGTGACGTGAAGCCTGATTCTCTGCTATGATATGAAGACTGATTCTCTGCTGACATGAAGCCAGATCCTCTGTTACGGGACCTCTCTCCTCTGCCTGGGTGCTGGGCCTAAATATCTGACAATGGACTGTTGCAGTGGTGGCTGACGTGAAGCCTGATTCTCTGCTATGACATGCAGACTGAATTCTCTGCTGACATGAAGCCAGATTGCTCTGTTACGGGACCTCTCTCCTCTGCCTGGGTGCTGGGCCTAAATTTATGAAAATGGACTGTTGCAGTGGTGGGTGACGTGAAGCCTGATTCTCTGCTATGACATGAAGACTGATTCTCTGCTGACATGAAGCCAGATCTGTCTGTTACGGGACCTCTCTCCTCTGCCTGGGTGCTGGGCCTAAATTATATGACAATGGACTGTTGCAGTGGTGGGTGACGTGAAGCCTGATTCTCTGCTATGACATGAAGACTGATTCTCTGCTGACATGAAGCCAGATTCCTCTGTTACGGGACCTCTCTCCTCTGCCTGGGTGCTGGGCCTAAATTTATGAAAATGGACTGTTGCAGTGGTGGGTGACGTGAAGCCTGATTCTCTGCTATGATATGAAGACTGATTCTCTGCTGACATGAAGCCAGATCCTCTGTTACGGGACCTCTCTCCTCTGCCTGGGTGCTGGGCCTAAATATCTGACAATGGACTGTTGCATTGGTGGCTGACGTGAAGCCTGATTCTCTGCTATGACATGCAGACTGATTCTCTGCTGACATGAAGCCAGATCCTCTGTTACGGGACCTCTCTCCTCTGCCTGGGTGCTGGGCCTAAATTTATGAAAATGGACTGTTGCAGTGGTGGGTGACGTGAAGCCTGATTCTCTGCTATGATATGAAGACTGATTCTCTGCTGACATGAAGCCAGATCCTCTGTTACGGGACCTCTCTCCTCTGCCTGGGTGCTGGGCCTAAATATATGACAATGGACTGTTGCAGTGGTGGCTGACGTGAAGCCTGATTCTCTGCTATGACATGCAGACTGATTCTCTGCTGACATGAAGCCAGATTCGTCTGTTACGGGACCTCTCTCCTCTGCCTGGGTGCTGGGCCTAAATTTATGAAAATGGACTGTTGCAGTGGTGGGTGACGTGAAGCCTGATTCTCTGCTATGACATGAAGACTGATTCTCTGCTGACATGAAGCCAGATTGTCTGTTACGGGACCTCTCTCCTCTGCCTGGGTGCTGGGCCTAAATTTATGAAAATGGACTGTTGCAGTGGTGGGTGACGTGAAGCCTGATTCTCTGCTATGACATGCAGACTGATTCTCTGCTGACATGAAGCCAGATCCTCTGTTACGGGACCTCTCTCCTCTGCCTGGGTGCTGGGCCTAAATTTATGAAAATGGACTGTTGCAGTGGTGGGTGACGTGAAGCCTGATTCTCTGCTATGATATGAAGACTGATTCTCTGCTGACATGAAGCCAGATTCCTCTGTTACGGGACCTCTCTCCTCTGCCTGGGTGCTGGGCCTAAATATCTGACAATGGACTGTTGCATTGGTGGCTGACGTGAAGCCTGATTCTCTGCTATGACATGCAGACTGATTCTCTGCTGACATGAAGCCAGATCCTCTGTTACGGGACCTCTCTCCTCTGCCTGGGTGCTGGGCCTAAATTTATGAAAATGGACTGTTGCAGTGGTGGGTGACGTGAAGCCTGATTCTCTGCTATGATATGAAGACTGATTCTCTGCTGACATGAAGCCAGATCCTCTGTTACGGGACCTCTCTCCTCTGCCTGGGTGCTGGGCCTAAATTTATGAAAATGGACTGTTGCAGTGGTGGGTGACGTGAAGCCTGATTCTCTGCTATGATATGAAGACTGATTCTCTGCTGACATGAAGCCAGATCCTCTGTTACGGGACCTCTCTCCTCTGCCTGGGTGCTGGGCCTAAATATCTGACAATGGACTGTTGCAGTGGTGGCTGACGTGAAGCCTGATTCTCTGCTATGAGCATGCAGACTGATTCTCTGCTGACATGAAGCCAGATCCTCTGTTACGGGACCTCTCTCCTCTGCCTGGGTGCTGGGCCTAAATTATGAAAATGGACTGTTGCAGTGGTGGGTGACGTGAAGCCTGATTCTCTGCTATGATATGAAGACTGATTCTCTGCTGACATGAAGCCAGATCCTCTGTTACGGAACCTCTCTCCTCTGCCTGGGTGCTGGGCCTAAATTTATGAAAATGGACTTTTGCAGTGGTGGGTGACGTGAAGCCTGATTCTCTGCTATGATATGAAGACTGATTCTCTGCTGATATGAAGCCAGATCCTCTGTTACGGGACCTCTCTCCTCTGCCTGGGTGCTGGGCCTAAATATCTGACAATGGACTGTTGCATTGGTGGCTGACGTGAAGCCTGATTCTCTGCTATGGCATGCAGACTGATTCTCTGCTGACATGAAGCCAGATTGTCTGTTACGGGACCTGTCTCCTCTGCCTGGGTGCTGGGCCTAATTTTATGAAAATAGACTCTTACATTGGTGGCTGACGTGAAGCCTGATTCTCTGCTATGACATGCAGACTGAATTCTCTGCTGACATGAAGCCAGATCCTCTGTTACGGGACCTCTCTCCTCTGCCTGGGTGCTGGGCCTAAATTTATGAAAATGGACTGTTGCAGTGGTGGGTGACGTGAAGCCTGATTCTCTGCTATGATATGAAGACTGATTCTCTGCTGACATGAAGCCAGATCCTCTGTTACGGGACCTCTCTCCTCTGCCTGGGTGCTGGGCCTAAATATCTGACAATGGACTGTTGCATTGGTGGCTGACGTGAAGCCTGATTCTCTGCTATGACATGCAGACTGATTCTCTGCTGACATGAAGCCAGATCCTCTGTTACGGGACCTCTCTCCTCTGCCTGGGTGCTGGGCCTAAATTTATGAAAATGGACTGTTGCAGTGGTGGGTGACGTGAAGCCTGATTCTCTGCTATGATATGAAGACTGATTCTCTGCTGACATGAAGCCAGATCCTCTGTTACGGGACCTCTCTCCTCTGCCTGGGTGCTGGGCCTAAATTTATGAAAATGGACTGTTGCAGTGGTGGGTGACGTGAAGCCTGATTCTCTGCTATGATATGAAGACTGATTCTCTGCTGACATGAAGCCAGATCCTCTGTTACGGGACCTCTCTCCTCTGCCTGGGTGCTGGGCCTAAATATCTGACAATGGACTGTTGCATTGGTGGCTGACATGAAGCCTGATTCTCTGCTATGGCATGCAGACTGATTCTCTGCTGACATGAAGCCAGATCCTCTGTTACGGGACCTCTCTCCTCTGCCTGGGTGCTGGGCCTAAATTTATGAAAATGGACTGTTGCAGTGGTGGGTGACGTGAAGCCTGATTCTCTGCTATGATATGAAGACTGATTCTCTGCTGACATGAAGCCAGATCCTCTGTTACGGAACCTCTCTCCTCTGCCTGGGTGCTGGGCCTAAATTTATGAAAATGGACTTTTGCAGTGGTGGGTGACGTGAAGCCTGATTCTCTGCTATGATATGAAGACTGATTCTCTGCTGATATGAAGCCAGATCCTCTGTTACGGGACCTCTCTCCTCTGCCTGGGTGCTGGGCCTAAATATATGCCAATGGACTGTTGCAGTGGTGGCTGACGTGAAGCCTCATTCTCTGCTATGACATGCAGACTAATTCTCTGCTGACATGAAGCCAGATTGTCTGTTACGGGACCTCTCTCCTCTGTCTGGGTGCTGGGCCTAAATTTATGAAAATGGACTCTTACAGTGGTGGGTGACGTGAAGCCTGATTCTCTGCTATGACATGAAGACTGATTCTCTGCTGACATGAAGCCAGATTGTCTGTTACGGGACCTCTCTCCTCTGCCTGGGTGCTGGGCCTAAATATATGCCAATGGACTGTTGCAGTGGTGGCTGACGTGAAGCCTCATTCCCTGCTATGACATGCAGACTAATTCTCTGCTGACATGAAGCCAGATTGTCTGTTACGGGACCTCTCTCCTCTGCCTGGGTGCTGGGCCTAAATTTATGAAAATGGACTCTTGCAGTGGTGGGTGACGTGAAGCCTGATTCTCTGCTATGACATGAAGACTGATTCTCTGCTGACATGAAGCCAGATTGTCTGTTACGGGACCTCTCTCCTCTGCCTGGGTGCTGGGCCTAAATTTATGAAAATGGACTCTTACAGTGGTGGGTGACGTGAAGCCTGATTCTCTGCTATGACATGAAGACTGATTCTCTGCTGACATGAAGCCAGATTGTCTGTTACGGGACCTCTCTCCTCTGCCTGGGTGCTGGGCCTAAATATATGCCAATGGACTGTTGCAGTGGTGGCTGACGTGAAGCCTCATTCTCTGCTATGACATGCAGACTAATTCTCTGCTGACATGAAGCCAGATTGTCTGTTACGGGACCTCTCTCCTCTGCCTGGGTGCTGGGCCTAAATTTATGAAAATGGACTCTTACAGTGGTCGGTGACGTGAAGCCTGATTCTCTGCTATGACATGAAGACTGATTCTCTGCTGACATGAAGCCAGATTGTCTGTTACGGGACCTCTCTCCTCTGCCTGGGTGCTGGGCCTAAATATATGCCAATGGACTGTTGCAGTGGTGGCTGACGTGAAGCCTCATTCTCTGCTATGACATGCAGACTAATTCTCTGCTGACATGAAGCCAGATTGTCTGTTACGGGACCTCTCTCCTCTGCCTGGGTGCTGGGCCTAATTTTATGAAAATGGACTCTTACAGTGGTGGGTGACGTGAAGCCTGATTCTCTGCTATGACATGAAGACTGATTCTCTGCTATGACATGCAGACTGATTCTCTGCTGACATGAAGCCAGATCCTCTGTTACGGGACCTCTCTCCTCTGCCTGGGTGCTGGGCCTAAATTTATGAAAATGGACTGTTGCAGTGGTGGGTGACGTGAAGCCTGATTCTCTGCTATGACATGCAGACTGATTCTCTGCTGACATGAAGCCAGATCCTCTGTTACGGGACCTCTCTCCTCTGCCTGGGTGCTGGGCCTAAATTTATGAAAATGGACTGTTGCAGTGGTGGGTGACGTGAAGCCTGATTCTCTGCTATGATATGAAGACTGATTCTCTGCTGACATGAAGCCAGATCCTCTGTTACGGGACCTCTCTCCTCTGCCTGGGTGCTGGGCCTAAATATCTGACAATGGACTGTTGCATTGGTGGCTGACGTGAAGCCTGATTCTCTGCTATGACATGCAGACTGATTCTCTGCTGACATGAAGCCAGATCCTCTGTTACGGGACCTCTCTCCTCTGCCTGGGTGCTGGGCCTAAATTTATGAAAATGGACTGTTGCAGTGGTGGGTGACGTGAAGCCTGATTCTCTGCTATGATATGAAGACTGATTCTCTGCTGACATGAAGCCAGATCCTCTGTTACGGAACCTCTCTCCTCTGCCTGGGTGCTGGGCCTAAATTTATGAAAATGGACTGTTGCAGTGGTGGGTGACGTGAAGCCTGATTCTCTGCTATGATATGAAGACTGATTCTCTGCTGACATGAAGCCAGATCCTCTGTTACGGGACCTCTCTCCTCTGCCTGGGTGCTGGGCCTAAATATCTGACAATGGACTGTTGCATTGGTGGCTGACGTGAAGCCTGATTCTCTGCTATGATATGAAGACTGATTCTCTGCTGACATGAAGCCAGATCCTCTGTTACGGGACCTCTCTCCTCTGCCTGGGTGCTGGGCCTAAATATCTGACAATGGACTGTTGCATTGGTGGCTGACGTGAAGCCTGATTCTCTGCTATGGCATGCAGACTGATTCTCTGCTGACATGAAGCCAGATCCTCTGTTACGGGACCTCTCTCCTCTGCCTGGGTGCTGGGCCTAAATTTATGAAAATGGACTGTTGCAGTGGTGGGTGACGTGAAGCCTGATTCTCTGCTATGATATGAAGACTGATTCTCTGCTGACATGAAGCCAGATCCTCTGTTACGGAACCTCTCTCCTCTGCCTGGGTGCTGGGCCTAAATTTATGAAAATGGACTGTTGCAGTGGTGGGTGACGTGAAGCCTGATTCTCTGCTATGATATGAAGACTGATTCTCTGCTGACATGAAGCCAGATCCTCTGTTACGGGACCTCTCTCCTCTGCCTGGGTGCTGGGCCTAAATATCTGACAATGGACTGTTGCATTGGTGGCTGACGTGAAGCCTGATTCTCTGCTATGATATGAAGACTGATTCTCTGCTGACATGAAGCCAGATCCTCTGTTACGGGACCTCTCTCCTCTGCCTGGGTGCTGGGCCTAAATATATGCCAATGGACTGTTGCAGTGGTGGCTGACGTGAAGCCTCATTCTCTGCTATGACATGCAGACTAATTCTCTGCTGACATGAAGCCAGATTGTCTGTTACGGGACCTCTCTCCTCTGCCTGGGTGCTATGCCTAAATTTATGAAAATGGACTCTTACAGTGGTGGGTGACGTGAAGCCTGATTCTCTGCTATGACATGAAGACTGATTCTCAGCTGACATGAAGCCAGATTGTCTGTTACGGGACCTCTCTCCTCTGCCTGGGAGCTGGGCCTAAATATATGCCAATGGACTGTTGCAGTGGTGGCTGACGTGAAGCCTCATTCTCTGCTATGACATGCAGACTAATTCTCTGCTGACATGAAGCCAGATTGTCTGTTACGGGACCTCTCTCCTCTGCCTGGGTGCTGGGCCTAAATTTATGAAAATGGACTCTTACAGTGGTGGGTGACGTGAAGCCTGATTCTCTGCTATGACATGAAGACTGATTCTCTGCTGACATGAAGCCAGATTGTCTGTTACGGGACCTCTCTCCTCTGCCTGGGTGCTGGGCCTAAATTTATGAAAATGGACTCTTACAGTGGTGGGTGACGTGAAGCCTGATTCTCTGCTATGACATGAAGACTGATTCTCTGCTGACATGAAGCCAGATTGTCTGTTACGGGACCTCTCTCCTCTGCCTGGGTGCTGGGCCTAAATATATGCCAATGGACTGTTGCAGTGGTGGCTGACGTGAAGCCTCATTCTCTGCTATGACATGCAGACTAATTCTCTGCCGACATGAAGCCAGATTGTCTGTTACGGGACCTCTCTCCTCTGCCTGGGTGCTGGGCCTAAATTTATGAAAATGGACTCTTACAGTGGTGGGTGACGTGAAGCCTGATTCTCTGCTATGACATGAAGACTGATTCTCTGCTGACATGAAGCCAGATTGTCTGTTACGGGACCTCTCTCCTCTGCCTGGGTGCTGGGCCTAAATATATGCCAATGGACTGTTGCAGTGGTGGCTGACGTGAAGCCTCATTCTCTGCTATGACATGCAGACTAATTCTCTGCTGACATGAAGCCAGATTGTCTGTTACGGGACCTCTCTCCTCTGCCTGGGTGCTGGGCCTAAATTTATGAAAATGGACTCTTACAGTGGTGGGTGACGTGAAGCCTGATTCTCTGCTATGACATGAAGACTGATTCTCTGCTGACATGAAGCCAGATTGTCTGTTACGGGACCTCTCTCCTCTGCCTGGGTGCTGGGCCTAAATTTATGAAAATGGACTCTTACAGTGGTGGGTGACGTGAAGCCTGATTCTCTGCTATGACATCAAGACTGATTCTCTGCTATGACATGCAGACTGATTCTCTGCTGACATGAAGCCAGATCCTCTGTTACGGGACCTCTCTCCTCTGCCTGGGTGCTGGGCCTAAATATCTGACAATGGACTGTTGCATTGGAGGCTGACGTGAAGCCTGATTCTCTGCTATGACATGCAGACTGATTCTCTGCTGACATGAAGCCAGATCCTCTGTTACGGGACCTATCTCCTCTGCCTGGGTGCTGGGCCTAAATTTATGAAAATGGACTGTTGCAGTGGTGGGTGACGTGAATCCTGATTCTCTGCAATGATATGAAGACTTATTCTCTGCTGACATGAAGCCAGATCCTCTGTTACGGGACCTCTCTCCTCTGCCTGGGTGCTGGGCCTAAATATCTGACAATGGACTGTTGCATTGGTGGCTGACGTGAAGCCTGATTCTCTGCTATGACATGCAGACTGATTCTCTGCTGACATGAAGCCAGATCCTCTGTTACGGGACTTCTCTCCTCTGCCTGGGTGCTGGGCCTAAATTTATGAAAATGGACTGTTGCAGTGGTGGGTGACGTGAAGCCTGATTCTCTGCTATGATATGAAGACTGATTCTCTGCTGACATGAAGCCAGATCCTCTGTTACGGAACCTCTCTCCTCTGCCTGGGTGCTGGGCCTAAATTTATGAAAATGGACTGTTGCAGTGGTGGGTGACGTGAAGCCTGATTCTCTGCTATGATATGAAGACTGATTCTCTGCTGACATGAAGCCAGATCCTCTGTTACGGGACCTCTCTCCTCTGCCTGGGTGCTGGGCCTAAATATATGCCAATGGACTGTTGCAGTGGTGGCTGACGTGAAGCCTCATTCTCTGCTATGACATGCAGACTAATTCTCTGCTGACATGAAGCCAGATTGTCTGTTACGGGACCTCTCTCCTCTGCCTGGGTGCTGGGCCTAAATTTATGAAAATGGACTCTTACAGTGGTGGGTGACGTGAAGCCTGATTCTCTGCTATGACATGAAGACTGATTCTCTGCTGACATGAAGCCAGATTGTCTGTTACGGGACCTCTCTCCTCTGCCTGGGTGCTGGGCCTAAATTTATGAAAATGGACTCTTACAGTGGTGGGTGACGTGAAGCCTGATTCTCTGCTATGACATCAAGACTGATTCTCTGCTATGACATGCAGACTGATTCTCTGCTGACATGAAGCCAGATCCTCTGTTACGGGACCTATCTCCTCTGCCTGGGTGCTGGGCCTAAATTTATGAAAATGGACTGTTGCAGTGGTGGGTGACGTGAAGCCTGATTCTCTGCAATGATATGAAGACTGATTCTCTGCTGACATGAAGCCAGATCCTCTGTTACGGGACCTCTCTCCTCTGCCTGGGTGCTGGGCCTAAATATCTGACAATGGACTGTTGCATTAGTGGCTGACGTGAAGCCTGATTCTCTGCTATGACATGCAGACTGATTCTCTGCTGACATGAAGCCAGATCCTCTGTTACGGGACTTCTCTCCTCTGCCTGGGTGCTGGGCCTAAATTTATGAAAATGGACTGTTGCAGTGGTGGGTGACGTGAAGCCTGATTCTCTGCTATGATATGAAGACTGATTCTCTGCTGACATGAAGCCAGATCCTCTGTTACGGAACCTCTCTCCTCTGCCTGGGTGCTGGGCCTAAATTTATGAAAATGGACTGTTGCAGTGGTGGGTGACGTGAAGCCTGATTCTCTGCTATGATATGAAGACTGATTCTCTGCTGACATGAAGCCAGATCCTCTGTTACGGGACCTCTCTCCTCTGCCTGGGTGCTGGGCCTAAATATATGCCAATGGACTGTTGCAGTGGTGGCTGACGTGAAGCCTCATTCTCTGCTATGACATGCAGACTAATTCTATGCTGACATGAAGCCAGATTGTCTGTTACGGGACCTCTCTCCTCTGCCTGGGTGCTGGGCCTAAATTTATGAAAATGGACTCTTACAGTGGTGGGTGACGTGAAGCCTGATTCTCTGCTATGACATGAAGACTGATTCTCTGCTGACATGAAGCCAGATTGTCTGTTACGGGACCTCTATCCTCTGCCTGGGTGCTGGGCCTAAATTTATGAAAATGGACTCTTACAGTGGTGGGTGACGTGAAGCCTGATTCTCTGCTATGACATCAAGACTGATTCTCTGCTATGACATGCAGACTGATTCTCTGCTGACATGAAGCCAGATCCTCTGTTACGGGACCTCTCTCCTCTGCCTGGGTGCTGGGCCTAAATATCTGACAATGGACTGTTGCATTGGTGGCTGACGTGAAGCCTGATTCTCTGCTATGACATGCAGACTGATTCTCTGCTGACATGAAGCCAGATCCTCTGTTACGGGACCTATCTCCTCTGCCTGGGTGCTGGGCCTAAATTTATGAAAATGGACTGTTGCAGTGGTGGGTGACGTGAAGCCTGATTCTCTGCTATGATATGAAGACTGATTCTCTGCTGACATGAAGCCAGATCCTCTGTTACGGGACCTCTCTCCTCTGCCTGGGTGCTGGGCCTAAATATCTGACAATGGACTGTTGCATTGGTGGCTGACGTGAAGCCTGATTCTCTGCTATGACATGCAGACTGATTCTCTGCTGACATGAAGCCAGATCCTCTGTTACGGGACTTCTCTCCTCTGCCTGGGTGCTGGGCCTAAATTTATGAAAATGGACTGTTGCAGTGGTGGGTGACGTGAAGCCTGATTCTCTGCTATGATATGAAGACTGATTCTCTGCTGACATGAAGCCAGATCCTCTGTTACGGAACCTCTCTCCTCTGCCTGGGTGCTGGGCCTAAATTTATGAAAATGGACTGTTGCAGTGGTGGGTGACGTGAAGCCTGATTCTCTGCTATGATATGAAGACTGATTCTCTGCTGACATGAAGCCAGATCCTCTGTTACGGGACCTCTCTCCTCTGCCTGGGTGCTGGGCCTAAATATATGCCAATGGACTGTTGCAGTGGTGGCTGACGTGAAGCCTCATTCTCTGCTATGACATGCAGACTAATTCTCTGCTGACATGAAGCCAGATTGTCTGTTACGGGACCTCTCTCCTCTGCCTGGGTGCTGGGCCTAAATTTATGAAAATGGACTCTTACAGTGGTGGGTGACGTGAAGCCTGATTCTCTGCTATGACATGAAGACTGATTCTCTGCTGACATGAAGCCAGATCTTCTGTTACGGGACCTCTCTCCTCTGCCTGGGTGCTGGGCCTAAATATATGCCAATGGACTGTTGCAGTGGTGGCTGACGTGAAGCCTCATTCTCTGCTATGACATGCAGACTAAATCTCTGCTGACATGAAGCCAGATTGTCTGTTACGGGACCTCTCTCCTCTGCCTGGGTGCTGGGCCTAAATTTATGAAAATGGACTGTTGCAGTGGTGGGTGACGTGAAGCCTGATTCTCTGCTATGATATGAAGACTGATTCTCTGCTGACATGAAGCCAGATTGTCTGTTACGGGACCTCTCTCCTCTGCCTGGGTGCTGGGCCTAAATTTCTGAAAATGGACTCTTACAGTGGTGGGTGACGTGAAGCCTGATTCTCTGCTATGACATGAAGACTGATTCTCTGCTGACATGAAGCCAGATTGTCTGTTACGGGACCTCTCTCCTCTGCCTGGGTGCTGGGCCTAAATATATGCCAATGGACTGTTGCAGTGGTGGCTGACGTGAAGCCTCATTCTCTGCTATGACATGCAGACTAATTCTCTGCTGACATGAAGCCAGATTGTCTGTTACGGGACCTCTCTCCTCTGCCTGGGTGCTGGGCCTAAATTTATAAAAATGGACTCTTACAGTGGTGGGTGACGTGAAGCCTGATTCTCTGCTATGACATGAAGCCTGATTCTCTGCTATGATATGAAGACTGATTCTCTGCTGACATGAAGCCAGATCCTCTGTTACGGAACCTCTCTCCTCTGCCTGGGTGCTGGGCCTAAATTTATGAAAATGGACTGTTACAGTGGTGGGTGACGTGAAGCCTGATTCTCTGCTATGATATGAAGACTGATTCTCTGCTGACATGAAGCCAGATCCTCTGTTACGGGACCTCTCTCCTCTGCCTGGGTGCTGGGCCTAAATATATGCCAATGGACTGTTGCAGTGGTGGCTGACGTGAAGCCTCATTCTCTGCTATGACATGCAGACTAATTCTATGCTGACATGAAGCCAGATTGTCTGTTACGGGACCTCTCTCCTCTGCCTGGGTGCTGGGCCTAAATTTATGAAAATGGACTCTTACAGTGGTGGGTGACGTGAAGCCTGATTCTCTGCTATGATATGAAGACTGATTCTCTGCTGACATGAAGCCAGATCCTCTGTTACGGAACCTCTCTCCTCTGCCTGGGTGCTGGGCCTAAATTTATGAAAATGGACTGTTGCAGTGGTGGGTGACGTGAAGCCTGATTCTCTGCTATGATATGAAGACTGATTCTCTGCTGACATGAAACCAGATCCTCTGTTACGGGACCTCTCTCCTCTGCCTGGGTGCTGGGCCTAAATATATGCCAATGGACTGTTGCAGTGGTGGCTGACGTGAAGCCTCATTCTCTGCTATGACATGCAGACTAATTCTATGCTGACATGAAGCCAGATTGTCTGTTACGGGACCTCTCTCCTCTGCCTGGGTGCTGGGCCTAAATTTATGAAAATGGACTCTTACAGTGGTGGGTGACGTGAAGCCTGATTCTCTGCTATGACTTTAAGACTGATTCTCTGCTATGACATGCAGACTGATTCTCTGCTGACATGAAGCCAGATCCTCTGTTACGGGACCTCTCTCCTCTGCCTGGGTGCTGGGCCTAAATATCTGACAATGGACTGTTGCATTGGTGGCTGACGTGAAGCCTGATTCTCTGCTATGACATGCAGACTGATTCTCTGCTGACATGAAGCCAGATCCTCTGTTACGGGACCTATCTCCTCTGCCTGGGTGCTGGGCCTAAATTTATGAAAATGGACTGTTGCAGTGGTGGGTGACGTGAAGCCTGATTCTCTGCTATGATATGAAGACTGATTCTCTGCTGACATGAAGCCAGATCCTCTGTTACGGGACCTCTCTCCTCTGCCTGGGTGCTGGGCCTAAATATCTGACAATGGACTGTTGCATTGGTGGCTGACGTGAAGCCTGATTCTCTGCTATGACATGCAGACTGATTCTCTGCTGACATGAAGCCAGATCCTCTGTTACGGGACTTCTCTCCTCTGCCTGGGTGCTGGGCCTAAATTTATGAAAATGGACTGTTGCAGTGGTGGGTGACGTGAAGCCTGATTCTCTGCTATGATATGAAGACTGATTCTCTGCTGACATGAAGCCAGATCCTCTGTTACGGAACCTCTCTCCTCTGCCTGGGTGCTGGGCCTAAATTTATGAAAATGGACTGTTGCAGTGGTGGGTGACGTGAAGCCTGATTCTCTGCTATGATATGAAGACTGATTCTCTGCTAAACATGAAGCCAGATCCTCTGTTATGGGACCTCTCTCCTCTGCCTGGGTGCTGGGCCTAAATATATGCCAATGGACTGTTGCAGTGGTGGCTGACGTGAAGCCTCATTCTCTGCTATGACATGCAGACTAATTCTCTGCTGACATGAAGCCAGATTGTCTGTTTCGGGACCTCTCTCCTCTGCCTGGGTGCTGGGCCTAAATTTATGAAAATGGACTCTTACAGTGGTGGGTGACGTGAAGCCTGATTCTCTGCTATGACATGAAGACTGATTCTCTGCTGACATGAAGCCAGATCTTCTGTTACGGGACCTCTCTCCTCTGCCTGGGTGCTGGGCCTAAATATATGCCAATGGACTGTTGCAGTGGTGGCTGACGTGAAGCCTCATTCTCTGCTATGACATGCAGACTAATTCTCTGCTGACATGAAGCCAGATTGTCTGTTACGGGACCTCTCTCCTCTGCCTGGGTGCTGGGCCTAAATTTATGAAAATGGACTGTTGCAGTGGTGGGTGACGTGAAGCCTGATTCTCTGCTATGACATGAAGACTGATTCTCTGCTGACATGAAGCCAGATTGTCTGTTACGGGACCTCTCTCCTCTGCCTGGGTGCTGGGCCTAAATATATGCCAATGGACTGTTGCAGTGGTGGCTGACGTGAAGCCTCATTCTCTGCTATGACATGCAGACTAATTCTCTGCTGACATGAAGCCAGATTGTCTGTTACGGGACCTCTCTCCTCTGCCTGGGTGCTGGGCCTAAATTTATAAAAATGGACTCTTACAGTGGTGGGTGACGTGAAGCCTGATTCTCTGCTATGACATGAAGACTGATTCTCTGCTGACATGAAGCCAGATTGTCTGTTACGGGACCTCTCTCCTCTGCCTGGGTGCTGGGCCTAAATATATGCCAATGGACTGTTGCAGTGGTGGCTGACGTGAAGCCTCATTCTCTGCTATGACATGCAGACTAATTCTCTGCTGACATGAAGCCAGATTGTCTGTTACGGGACCTCTCTCCTCTGCCTGGGTGCTGGGCCTAAATTTATGAAAATGGACTCTTACAGTGGTGGGTGACGTGAAGCCTGATTCTCTGCTATGACATCAAGACTGATTCTCTGCTATGACATGCAGACTGATTCTCTGCTGACATGAAGCCAGATCCTCTGTTACGGGACCTCTCTCCTCTGCCTGGGTGCTGGGCCTAAATATCTGACAATGGACTGTTGCATTGGTGGCTGACGTGAAGCCTGATTCTCTGCTATGACATGCAGACTGATTCTCTGCTGACATGAAGCTGGGCCTAAATGTATGAAAATGGACTGTTGCAGTGGTGGGTGACGTGAAGCCTGATTCTCTGCTATGATATGAAGACTGATTCTCTGCTGACATGAAGCCAGATTGTCTGTTACGGGACCTCTCTCCTCTGCCTGGGTGCCGGGGCCTAAATATCTGAGAATGGACTGTTCCAGTGGTGGGTGACGGGAAGCCAGATTCTCTGCTATGGGACCTCTCTCCAATTGATTTTGGTTAATTTTTATTTATTTAATTTTTATTTTAATTCATTTCCCTATCCACATTTGTTTGCAGGGGATTTATCTACATGTTGCTGCCTTTTGCAGCCCTCTAGCCCTTTCCTGGGCTGTTTTACAGCCGTTTTAGTGCCGAAAAGTTCGGGTCCCCATTGACTTCAATGGGGTTCGGGTTCGGGATGAAGTTCGGATCGGGTTCGGATCCCGAACCCGAACATTTTCGGGAAGTTCGGCCGAACTTCTCGAACCCGAACATCCAGGTGTTCGCTCAACTCTAAATGTGATTATTAATTTACTAGTAAGTATAGGAAGTGATGTGTCAACAGCTACAGATGGCACTGTGATTTCAAAAATATTGAATCTAGGCTAATTGGGCTAGTACACAAGTACTTATTTTTGGGAGAATTAGGGTCACACGCAGCAGAATTTTTTTGCAGAATTTTCTGCAACTGATATAATTAGTTCTATTTATTTGAATGTGGCTTAAAGAAATTCATGTGCTTGGATGATGGCACCATAATGGCTCTAGTGATGGACGAACATCGGCCAGGACGATTCGCGAACACCATAGACATCAAATGTTTGCAACCCGCAAGTTCGCAGCGGGCCTCATTCACTTTAATGGAAGGCAAACCTGAAAAACCTTCAGGTCATATTTGCAGCCACCAAATACTTACAAGAAGTGCACAAATCATCCCACAACATGGACAGTGCTATACCAGAGGGGGATCAATGGCAAAAATTCCCCCCAAAAATATGTATTTTAATCAGGGGCCATTTTTATGAAAGGAAATTCTCAAAAATGTGCCCTGCTGGAGCCTAGAAAAACGTTATTTTAGGCCACGGGAGTACGGTCCTTGTTATTAGGCATTCTCAAAAAACGGATTCGCGAAAAATATGGATGACGTCCGTGTGCATTCCATTTTTTGGGGAACGGAACAGCTGACCCCTGATAGAACAGTACTATCTTTGTCCGTTATGCGGAACAGAAAAACGGAAATACAGAAACGGAAGGCATATGGAGTACCTTCCGTTTTTTTGTGCGGATCCATTGAAATGAATGGTTCCGTATACGTTCTGTATATGGAACACAAAAAACGGAACGTAAACAGAAAAACTAAATGTTATTATTGCAAATTATGCATTAACAGTACATAAACTCAAGTGATTATGTGGCTGGAGGTATATTAGACGATCATTGGATATCACTTTTACTGGAGGCCAGTACAAATAGATGTCAAATACATATGTTTAAAAGAACAAAAAATATAAAATTTGATTAAAAACATGGCTAACGAAATCCCCCCTCTTGAAAAAACACCAAATGATAATAGTTGAAATTCGATAACACGTGGTTGTCACAGGTGTTGAATTCCTCCGAGGTCCCAAACATTAGGCTTTCACTGGACAGAAAAGAACAAGTAATTATGTGGCTGGAGGTATATTAGAAGGTCATTCAATATAAATTTTACTGCAGGCCAGTGTAGTACAGGCCCCCAAAATTATTCATTCACCGTACAGAAAAGAAGACACCCCAAGGTATTTCGTGAGGGGCATGGCAAGTTTTTAGAATTTTTTATTTTTTGTCGCAAGTTAGTGGAATATGAGACTTTGTAAGAAAAAATAAAAAAAATAAAATCATCATCTTTTTCCGCTAACTTGTGACAAAAAATAAAAAGTTCTATGAACTCACTATGCCCATCAGCGAATACCTTAGGGTGTCTACTTTCCGAAATGGGGTCATTTGTGGGGGTTTTCTACTGTTTGGGCATTGTAGAACCTCAGGAATCATGACAGGTGCTCAGAAAGTCAGAGCTGTTTCAAAAAGCGGAAATTCACATTTTTGTACCATAGTTTGTAAATGCTATAACTTTTACCCAAACCATTTTTTTTTTTTTGCCCAAACATTTTTTTTTTATCAAAGACATGTAGAACAATAAATTTGGCGAAAAATTTATATATGGATGTCGGTTTTTTTGCAAAATTTTACAGCTGAAAGTGAAAAATGTCATTTTTTTGCAAAAAAATCGTTACATTTTGATTAATAACAAAAAAAGTAAAAATGTCAGCAGCAATAAAATACCACCAAATGAAAGCTCTATTAGTGAGAAGAAAAGGAGGTAAAATTCATTTGGGTGGTAAGTTGCATGACCGAGCGATAAACAGTGAAAGGAGTGTAGTGCCGAAGTGTAAAAAGTGCTCTGGTCATGAAGGGGGTTTCACCTAGCGGGGCTGAAGTGGTAAATAAAACACCCTTTTTGGGGCAAAATACACAATATTTCAGGCCTTGCAGCATCTTGACGTTTGAAATTCCAGGGTTAAATACTGCTGCCATATTCAGTTATTAAACAAACACCCATTTGGGCAAAAAAAGTTTATTTGGCAGCCTTTGCTGCATATGTCATTGTGAGATAAACCCTTTATACATTTGGGTTATATTCAGATATTTGAAATACCGCCATTTTGTGCACAAATCTTTAATTCAGGCCTACTGTGGGTCAGGCCGAGTGAGATACACCCTTTAAATAAAGGGGTTTGATTCAGGTATTTGAAATACAGTCATTTTGGGCAAACAAATCTTTAATTGAGGCCTACTGTGGGTCAGACCGTGTGAGATACTGTCACGGGTAAAGTTGCAGATAGCTGGAACTTATAAATAAACGACCGACTGGCTTGATCCCAAACTAAGGAGCATATAGGTGAGCCCTATAAAACCCTAAGAGCTCTCCCTGACTGCTAAGCACATGCGAGGGTCTCAATGGTAGACGATTGCATGCCCACATACCTAAGACTGTGTGACACCTGAAAACCCTATAATAGTGAGGGGACACGACCACTGGCTCTCTGCACTTAATACGGACGGAGTCAGGGTCACCTACAATCAAGCCAGCAAGGAAACACAATAAAGGAAAAGACTTATCTGAGCAAACAGCAGCAGCAGCCTCCAGTGAACACTTCATCCAGGAAGTAGTATAAACCGCGAGAACTGGAGCGTCTTCTCCCTGGCTAAGAGCGGAGCGCGCTGATTAGATGCGTTCCGTGCCAGGGAGAAGAATGACATGCCCGGGAGAACTTTTGAAGGCCCGCCCAGTTGAGCCGAATGGCTTCTTAGCATACAAGGCAGCAAATATTCCGGGGGGCAGCGCGGACAAACGGGGGCACTGATTGAAAAATGAATGACTGAATAAGCAATACCGGGGGCATGTAAGTAAGGCTATATCTTTAGTTTAACTTTCATTTTCAGGTGAAAGGTCCTCTTTAACCAGCTCAGGACCGCCGAATGCAGGATTGCGTCCTGGCGGCAGCCCTGTTATTCCTCCTGGACGCGCCGGCGCGTCCTCTCGCGAGAGGAGAGATTTCCTGTGAACGCGCGCACACAAAAGTGCGCGTTCACAGGAACGGGAGGTAAACGAGTGGATCTACAGCCTGCCAGCGGCCAGCGGACAAGAATAGGACATGTTCTATAGGCTCTACAAAAAACGCAGTGTTTGCCCGATCGGGCCTGATCTTGTGTGCACACCTGCGTTCAGTCCGCCCCACCGCAGTTACAGAATTATTATTTTTTTCTGATCACTGCAAAAACACTGTAAAATCGCTGTGGTGCGTTAAAGATCACGTTTGAGGGGCATGGCGAGTTCATAGAAGATTTTTTTTTTTTGCCACAAGTTAGCGGAATTATTTTTTGTTTTTTCTTACAAAGTCTCATATTCCACTAACTTGTGACAAAAAATTAAATCTCACATGAACTCATATTAAATTAAATCTCACATGAACCATACCCCTCACGGAATCCAAATGCGTACAATTTTTTAGACATTTATATTCCAGACTTCTTCTCACGCTTTAGAGCCCCTAAAATGCCAGGGCAGTATAAATACCCCACAAATGACCCCATTTTGGAAAGTAGACACCCCAAGGTATTCGCTGAGTGGCATGGTGAGTCCATGAAAGATTTAACTTTTTGTCACAAGTTAGCGGAAAGGGAGACTTTGTGAGAAAAACAAAAAACAAAAATTTTCCGCTAACTTGAGCCCAAAAAAAATCTTCTATGAACTTGCCGTGCCCCTCACGGAATACCTTGGGGTGTCTTCTTTCCAAAATGGAATCAAATGTGGGGTATTTATACTGCCCTGGCATTTTAGGGGCCCTAAAGCGTGAGAATCCAAATGCCTAAAAATGCCCTCATAAAAGATACTCATTGGAATTTGGGCCCCTTTGCGCACCTAGGCTGCAAAAAAGTGTCACACACGTGGTATGGCTGTACTCCGGAGAAGTAGGGCAATGTGTTTTGGGGTGTATTTGTACATATACCCATGCTGGATGAGAGAAATATCTCTGTCAAATGACAACTTTGTATAAAAAAATTGGAAAAGTTGTCTTTTAGAGAGATATTTCTCTCACCCAGCATGGGTATATGTGAAAATACACCCCAAAACACATTGCCCTACTTCTACTGAGTACGGCGATACCACATGTGTGACACTTTTTTGCAGCCAAGATGCGCAAAGGGGCCCAAATTCCAATGAGTACTTTCAGGATTTCACAGGGCATTTTCACGCATTTGGATTCCAAACTACTTCTCGCGCTTTAGGGCCCCTAAAGGGCAGGGCATTATAAATACCCCACATGTGACCCCATTTTGGAAAGAAGAGACCCCAAGGTATTCCGTGAGGGGTATGGTTAGTTCATGTAAAATTTTATTTTTTGTCACCAGTTAGTGGAATATGAGACTTTGTAAAAAAAAAAAAATCATAGTCTGCTAACTTGTGACAAAAAAGAAAAACTTCCATGAACTCACTATGCCCATCAGCGAATACCTTAGGGTGTCTACTTTCCGAAATGGGGTCATTTGTGGGGTGTATCTACTGTCTGGGCATTGTAGAACCTCAGGAAAAATGACAGGTGCTCAGAAAGTTAGAGCTGCTTCAAAATGCGGAAATTCACATTTTTGTACCATAGTTTTTAAACGCTATAACTTTTGCGTGAACCAATAAATATACACTTATTGCATTTTTTTATTCATCAAAGACATGTAGGACAATAAATTTAGAGAAAAATTTATATAGAAATGTAGTTTTTAGGGATGAGCGAACCCGAACTGTATAGTTCGGGTTCGTACCGAATTTTGGGGTGTCCGTGACACGGACCCGAACCCGAACATTTTTCGTAAAAGTCCGGGTTCGGGTTCAGTGTTCGTCGCTTTCTTGGCGCTTTTTGAAAGGCTGCAAAGCAGCCAATCAACAAGCGTCATACTATTTGCCCCAAGAGGCCATCACAGCCATGCCTACTATTGGCATGGCTGTGATTGGCCAGTGCAGCATGTGACCCAGCCTCTATTTAAGCTGGAGTCACGTAGCGTCGCACGTCACTCTGCTCTGATCAGTGTAGGGAGAGGATGCAGCTGCTGTTAGGGCGAGATTAGGCAGTGATTAACTCATCAAAAACACTTAATTTAGGGGGGCGTGGCCGTGAAGCCGAGGAGAATGGCTGCTTGATCTCTGAGCTCCTGCTCCTGCATAGCGTTTTAAATCAGCACAACCCTCATACCGTGCTTCACAAAGTACCATTTGGTGCCACACGGTACCGGAACCTGCCCTAATGATGACCAGGGGCAAAAGAAGTATGAAAAAGCAAGGAAAGCTTGAATTTTTCTTCGGTCAAGACCGAGACAAAGATGGCGCCGGCATGAAAGCCTCACATGCGGAAGCCTCCCCAAGCCCGCTTTCAACTGCAAGTACAGGCTCCCCTCGCACATCGGAGGATGGCAGCTCGCTCCATCACAGCCCTCGGAGGTCTCCCCTTCACACTGAATCGGGTGAGCGCAGCATACCTAGCTGTACGGGAGAGAGGTCGGGCCTCGGGGCGAAAGCTTTACCCGACCGGGCGGCGATCCGTTCGCCATCCGCGAGTCCAGCAAAACAGAGACCCAGAATCCAGGGACCCGGAACCCCGGACACCGAGGCAGACGATCCTCATGGAGGTATTAACACTAACACCAATGATTTAGTAGAGGCACTGAGCAGCTTCCCTACGGATGATAGGCCTGCGTCTAGCATGCTACTAAAAGACATGTTTCTGGCTTTTAATCACTCAGTGACCTCACACATTTCTCAGTTGCTTGTGCCCATCCACTCCTCTGTCAATGACTTAGGAAACAGAGTGCAGCACATAGAGCACAAGATGGGGGAATTCGCAGATTCGCATAACAACCTGATAGATTCGCATGATTCCCAGTCGGAAGAAATAGCTTTCCTTAAAGCGAAGGTCGCGGACTTAGAGGATCGTTCGCGAAGAAATAATCTGAAGCTGCGTGGTGTACCTGAATCGGTTCAAGCTGCGGACCTCCAAGACTACATCAAAGCGCTAATCAGACTTTTACTGCCTAACTGCAATGAACAGGATCTTACGATAGATCGTGCCCACAGGATCGCCAAACCCAAACATCTGCCGGATGACACACCTAGGGACGTACTGGCCCGTATACATTTTTTTCAAACTAAAGAGGACACCCTGGCGGCGGCGAGAAAGCTGGATGTACTGCCGGATCCCTACCAGCAGGTGAAATTATTCGCGGACTTGTCCGTGGCCACTCTGCAACTGCGCCGCCTTCTTGCTCCCATCACCATGGCGCTGCGGGCACACGCAATTCAATATAGGTGGGGGTACCCTGTGAAATTGTTAGTTCAGCAAAACGGCACTTTAACAGTCATCCGTTCCATAGAAGAAGGTAAAGCTGCATTAGCCGCATGGAACATTGCAGTGTCGGAGGTTCCACAAGCGAAACAGCTTCACCACCTATCCGAAGAGGGAGAGTGGCACCGTGTTCAAAGCAGAAAGCAGAAGAAGCACCGTTGAGAGGTTTTATTTTCTGTATGTTTTTGCCAGCGTCCAGCAGGAGTAGGAACTTGTTTCATCTGAAAGTGTCTCCTGGTGGTAGGCAAGACTGTTTTTTCCCCGCATTGTTCACAAGGGGTTATTGTGAGCAACCCTTGTTCTACTTAATTCTGCCCCAATGTGTGGGCAGTTAGTCTATTCTGCTACTGTTCTTGTTTTATTTTCTATACTATGTTCTGTTACGTCATGTCAATCATACTGTATAGCATTTATGCTGTGGAGAAATGCTGTGTGTTTCCCTCCATGTCATCCGAGCTATTTCCTCTTAGCTAACCTCGACTATTCTAATGGTGCTCAAATTGGTTTCACTTAATGTTCGGGGTTTGAATAGCCCATATAAGAGACGGATGATGTGGAGGGAAGCGCTCGCATCCAAGTGTGATATTTTCTGTGCGCATGAGACGCATATCATAGATGCAGATGCAATAAGGCTAAAAAACCCAGCTTTCCCGATATTGATTAATTCCCATGGTCCAAGAAAGAAGAGAGGAGTACTTTTGGCTATTAGGAATTCGGTGGCCCATACAGAGATTAAAACAGTGGTGGATAGGGGAGGCCGTTATATTATACACATTTGTATTATAAATAATATTACTTACACGATAGTGGGAGTGTACGCCCCTAATATCAGACCTATCAGGTTCTTGAACAGACTTTTCAAGAGGGTTTTAGGCTTGAGAGAAGGCAGATTGATTATCTGCGGGGATTTCAATGTTGTTCCGGATCCGCAGCAGGATTCCACTGCTGCTGCGAGAACCGGTTCAGCTGCGCTTGCCCGAACCCTGTTGGAAAATTCCCTATTTGATACTTGGCGCATCCACCATGCATCGTAAAGGGACTTTTCATATTTTTCGCCGGCACATAAATCCTACTCCCGTATTGATCTAATCCTCACAGATAGAGTCTCATTAGCTGCGTCCAAAAGCTCTTCCATTGGACCAATTACGTGGTCAGACCACGCCCCAGTCTCGCTAGAGTTAGCTGATGAACACACTTATCCCCCAAGTCCGCTATGGAGGGCTAACGAATTCATACTGGCCAATAACAAATGCCAATCTGAAGTAAAAACAGCGTTAGCGGAATATTTTAAATTCAATGCAGAATCTGGTCCTAGTCCGGCCACTGTCTGGGTAGCTCACAAGGCCTATGTGAGGGGCATTTTATTAAAATTAGGGCATCATTATAAAAAAATTAGAGAAAAACATCAAAATGACCTAATAGCGCAGATCCAAACTGTGGAGATGCAGAATAAACAAACACCTTCGACAGAGCTCTCTGACAAACTTAGAATACTTAGATTACAACTACGTGAATGCTTTCTTCATTCTTATGAACTTTCCCTAAAGAAAACTAAAACCAAATATTACTCTCAGGCCAATAAGGCAGGGAAATTGTTAGCGAATAGGGTTAAAGCTAGGGCTCTAAAGTCAAAAATCCCATATCTATGGGATGTGTCCAAATCACACAAGCTATATGACCCTAAATCTATTGCGAATAGATTCATGTCATACTACTCACAATTGTATAATTTGAAAGACGAGCCAGGTTTCATCCCTGCAACTCCAGAGGCAATTGACGGCTTCTTAAATTCACTAACCATCTCGTCCTTAGATATAGCTCAAAAGGAATCCCTATGTAGTCCCATAGCTCAAGAGGAAATATCTAGGATAATAAAAGGTCTGCCAAAACAGAAAAGCCCTGGTCCTGATGGGCTTCCGAATTCTTATTATAAGACATTTTCGGATACACTACTCCCTCACCTACACGCAGCCCTGTCTGGTGCCATGTCGACGGGTAAGATGCCCAAGGAAATTCTGGAGGCAGTTATTGTTACCTTGCCTAAACCCGGCAAAGATCCTTCCATTCCCCAAAATTTCCGTCCCATCTCCTTACTCAATACTGACCTTAAGATATATGCAAAGATTTTAGCAGCCCGGTTAGCGGACATTATCCCTTCGTTGGTTGCCTCTGATCAGGTGGGGTTTGTGAAAGGACGCCAAATCACAGACAATTCAAGGAGAGTGCTGAACCTAATTGACTTTGTTAATAGATCTAGGATACCATCGGTGCTGGTCACTCTGGATGCCGAGAAGGCCTTTGACCGAGTAAATTGGGATTGGGTCTTCTCGGTACTCCATAAAATGGAGTTTCCTGAGTCTACTATACAGGCTATACAAGTCCTCTACTCAGACCCCTCTGCTCGAGTACTAGCGAACGGAGTATTATCTGACTCCTTTGCGCTGTCTAATGGCACCAGACAGGGCTGTCCTCTATCGCCTTTAATTTTCATACTTTCACTGGAACCTCTAGCGCAGGCGATTCGTCAATCTACATTGATAGAGGGGGTCAACATAGGAAATCGACAACATAGCATATCAATGTACGCGGATGACATAATCTTGTCTTTGACCAAACCCCTGGAATCCTTGAGGACGGTGATGGAGACTATCCGCTCCTCTTATTATAAAATTAATGAAAGTAAATCTCAGACTCTTCCGATAGGAATTCCGGACGGAATCCTAACCAAAATGAGGAGAGAATTCACTTTAGATTGGCAAACTTCGAAGGTCCAATATCTAGGGTTCAATGTCACTGCTACCCCTCAGGAACTGTACAAAGGAAATTTTCCTTCACTGTTAAACTCACTCCAACCTGAGTTAGATAGTATGGCTAAAGCAGAACTGTCATGGCTAGGCCGCATTGCGGCATTTCAACAGCACATCCTCCCTAAGCTGCTATATTTATTTCGCACTATCCCTATCCCCATCCCAATGTCCTTTTTCAATCAAGCCAATAAGATGTTGAACTCCTTCATTTGGAATAAATCCAGACCGAGAGTAGCAAAAGGCATAATGTATAGGCACAAAAGAAGTGGCGGAGTGGGCCTGCCGAACCTTTATGATTATTATCTAGCGTCCAGGATCAACCAACTAAAGGGATGGTGGAAAGAGGATGCAGGTAAACATTGGGTGCATATTGAACAGTCACAGGTCCCAGGTCATAGCTTGCGAGCCTTACTCATGGCTGTGCTGCACGATCGTTATACGGCTATACAACCTGCCTATTACGTTTCCACATCTATAGCATTATGGCAGATTTATCACAGCAAAGGGAAGGGTGACTTAGTATCTATGGCGCATCTAGTGCCAATTGAATCCTTACAGCATCTTTCTACAGACCTAAACCTGAGGGTGTGGAAGGAAAAAGGGGTAGGTTCAGTGGCGGATATGGTCTCGGGTTCGACTTTAATGTCCTTTGACACAATAGCACGTAAGTTCAATATCCCCTCTAAAGAAACCTTCTCGTACATCAAAATCAAACACGCATTAGGGGATAATGCATCCTTTAGCCTCAAGGGGAATCTTCAACTATTAATCAGGTGGACGGCGACTGACAATGTTAATACAGGGATTCGTTTTTTATATATGTTCCTAGGGGATAAAGACCAGTTTGTCAAAACGACCCCTCTGTTATCTTGGGAGAAGGATCTGAAAAGGTCACTCTCTCTGGCGCAGTGGCGAACTGCCTACAAATTAGCAATGTCCACCTTTAGATGTTCTTCACATGTAGAAGCCTACATTAAGACTACTCTTAGATGGTACTACACGCCGGAGCGGTTACATATGCTCTTTCCTACTACGAGTGCTCTATGCTGGAGAGGATGTGGGGAGCGTGGGACTCTCTATCATATCTTATGGGCTTGCCCGAGGGTTTATCCCCTTTGGATCCAGGTGTTCACAAAAATATCCGAAATCGTGGGACACCAGATCCCTCCAGATCCCGCATTGGCCTTACTCTTAATAGATATTGACCAGTTATCTTTCAAAATAAGAGTTGTGATTGCCCATCTGCTATTAGCAACCAAATTAGCAATTGCGAGGAATTGGAAAAGTGATAATATTCCAGTATTACAAGAAATCATCAGGTCAGTGGATACGACCAGATCGTACGAATATATGCTCGCTCACCAGGAGTTTCGAGTTAATCGCCATCTTCAACTCTGGGGATCCTGGAGAGGTTTGATCCCAGCGATTCAAGATAGAATTGGAATAGGATGATTGTAGGATTATACTACTGTAATGGTGGTTGGCGCCCTTACATTTGGATGCAGTATTACATTATGATGATTGATATACAGCTGTTCTTATTGTTTTCCACTGGCAACAATGAATGCGGACGACATCTTGGACATGACTATGTTTGTTATGTTTCACCTTGTACTTTTCTGTTTTTCCTTTTGCTTTATGAGTATATTAATGCTCTTGGAGTTAATCTTTCTATGTTTTTCGCTAAAATGATGAAAACATTGTAGTTTTATGTTCATTATCATATCGCTGTACTTGCATACGGTATACTTTGTAAGTGAACATATTCTATGATAATAAAAAACTATTGAAACTAAAAACACTTAATTTAGTGATCGATCTACAGCTGTGGATCATTGAACTGCTGCTATTTAATTGCTCACTGTTTTTAGGCTGCCCAGAGCGTTTTTCAGTCACTTTTTTCTGGGGTGATTGGCGGCCATTTTGTGTCTTGTGGTGCGCCAGCACAAGCTGCCACCAAGTCCATTTAACCATCAATAGTGTGGTTATTTTTTTGCTATATCCTACATCAGGGGCTTGGCTGTGCTTGCTATTTTATTGAG
The DNA here is from genome assembly GCF_014858855.1 of Bufo gargarizans. Classification (NCBI taxonomy): domain Eukaryota; kingdom Metazoa; phylum Chordata; class Amphibia; order Anura; family Bufonidae; genus Bufo; species Bufo gargarizans. The sequence continues at coordinate 78,964,958 of NC_058089.1, forward strand.
GGGTGAAATACAATTGCCAAAATAGCAGTACCCTAAATTTGGTGTTTCAGCTGTGGCTAGCCAATTGTAATACTGTCTGCTGTCTGGCAAAGGATATATTTTTGTTCTGGGTTGAAATACAATTCCCAACTTAGCAATTCCCTAAATCAGTGGTTTCTGCTGTATCAGGCCAAGTTTAAATCGATCCATAAAAGGGTATATTAGATTGAAGGTGCGGATAGTGTCATCCTCAATAACTTCACACGCTACCGTGCATTTCCAAGTTTAATTCTGTCCGTAAACGTATACCTGTCACCCAGCGCCTAAATAATAGGCCTAAAATTTATATTCAGCTAAATCTGTGGTTATTGCTGTGGCTGGTCAAGTTATTTAGTGTCCGTCAAAGCACAGTTTTTGTTCTGGGTTGAAATACAATTCCCAACTTAGCAATTCCCTAAATCAGTGGTTTCTGCTGTATCAGGCCTACTTTAAATCTATCCATAAAAGGGTATATTAGATTGAAGGTGCGGATAGTGTCATCCTCAATAACTTCACACGCTACCGTGCATTTCCAAGTTTAATTCTGTCCGTAAACGTATACCTGTCACCCAGCGCCTAAATAATAGGCCTAAAATTTATATTCAGCTAAATCTGTCGTTACTGCTGTGCCTGTATTCGTGTAATACGGTACCTAAATAGATAGCCAGATAGTGTTAGGTGTCTGAAAAAAAAAGGTCTGAATTTGAATTCAATACATTGGGCCAAATAATTTTTTTCTTATTGTGGTGAACAGTAACAATGAGGAAAACATCTAGTAAGGGATGCGGACGCGGACATGGTCGTGGTGGTGTTAGTGGACCCTCTGGTGCTGGGAGAGGACGTGGCCGTTCTGCCACAGCCACATGTCGTAGTGAACCAACTACCTCAGGTCCCAGTAGCCGCCAGAATTTACCGCGATATTTGGTGGGGCCCAATGCCGTTCTAAGGATGGTAAGGCCTGAGCAGGTACAGGCATTAGTCAATTAGGTGGCCGACAGTGAATCCAGCACGTTCACATTATCTCCCACCCAGTCTTCTGCAGAAAGCGCACAGATGGCGCCTGAAAACCAAGCCCATCAGTCTGTCACATCACCCCCATGCATATCAGTGAAACTGTCTTAGCCTCAAGTTATGCAGCAGTCTCTTATGCTGTTTGAAGACTCTGCTGGCAGGGTTTCCCAAGGGCATCCACCTAGCCCTTCCCCAGCGGTGGAAGACATAGAATGCACTGACGCACAACCACTTATGTTTCCTGATGATGAGGACATGGGAATACCTCCTCAGCACGTCTCTGATGATGACGAAACACAGGTGCCAACTGCTGTGCAGTGTGCAGACTGAACAGGAGGTCAGGGAGGAAGACTGGGTGGAAGACGATGCAGGGGACGATGAGGTCCTAGACCCCACATGGAATGAAGGTCGTGCCACTGACTTTCACAGTTCGGAGGAAGAGGCAGTGGTGAGACCGAGCCAACAGCGTAGCAAAAGAGGGAGCAGTGGGCAAAAGCAGAACACCCGCCGCCAAGAGACTCCGCCTGCTACTGACCGCCGCCATCTGGGCCCGAGCACCCCAAAGGCAGCTTCAAGGAGTTCCCTGGCATGGCACTTCTTCAAACAATGTGCTGACGACAAGACCCGAGTGGTTTGCACGCTGTGCCATCAGAGCCTGAAGCGAGGCATTAACGTTCTGAACCTGAGCACAACCTGCATGACCAGGCACCTGCATGCAAAGCATGAACTGCAGTGGAGTAAACACCTTAAAACCAAGGAACTCACTCAGGCTCCCCCTGCTACCTCTTCTGCTGCTGCCGCCGCCTCGGCCTCTTCTGCTGCTGCCGCCTCGGCCTCTTCTGCTGCTGCCGCCTCGGCCTCTTCCTCTGCCTCTGGAGGAACGTTGGCACCTGCCGCCCAGCAAACAGGGGATGTACCACCAACACCACCACCTCCGTCACCAAGCATCTCAACCATGTCACACGGCAGCGTTCAGCTCTCCATCTCACAAACATTTGAGAGAAAGCATAAATTCCCACCTAGCCACCCTCAATCCCTGGCCCTGAATGCCAGCATTTCTAAACTACTGGCCTATGAAATGCTGTCATTCAGGCTGGTGGACACAGACAGCTTCAAACAGCTCATGTTGCTTGCTGTCCCACTGTATGTTGTTCCCAGCCGCCACTACTTCTCCAAGAGAGCCGTGCCTTCCCTGCACAACCATGTATCTGATAAAATCAAGTGTGCACTGCGCAACGCCATCTGCGGCAAGGTCCACCTAATCACAGATACGTGGACCAGTAAGCACGGCCAGGGACGCTATATCTCCCTAACTGCACACTAGGTAAATGTAGTGGCAGCTGGGCCCCAGGCGGAGAGCTGTTTGGCGCATGTCCTTCCGCCGCCAAGGATCGCAGGGCAACATTCTTTGCCTCCTGTTGCCTCCTCCTCCTACTCGGCTTCCTCCTCCTCTTCTTCCACCTGCTCATCCAGTCAGCCACACACCTTCACCACCAACTTCAGCACAGCCCGGGGTAAACATCAGCAGGCCATTCTGAAACTCAAATGTTTGGGGGACAGGCCCCACACCGCACAGGAGTTGTGGCGGGGTATAGAACAACAGACCGACGAGTGGTTGCTGCCGGTGAGCCTCAAGCCCGGCCTAGTGGTGTGCGATAATGGGCGAAATGTCGTTGCAGCTCTGGGACTAGCCGGTTTGACGCACATCCCTTGCCTGGCGCATGTGCTGAATTTGGTGGTGCAGAAGTTCCTTCACAACTACCCCGACATGTTAGAGCTGCTGCATAAAGTGCGGGCCGTCTGTTTGCGCTTCCGGCGTTCACATCCTGCCGCTGCTCGCCTGTCGGTGCTACAGCGTAACTTCGGTCTTCCCGCTCACCGCCTCATATGCGAAGTACCCACCAGGTGGAACTCCACCTTGCACATGCTGGACAGACTGTGCGAGCAGCAGCAGGCCATAGTGGAGTTTCAGCTGCAGCACGCACGGGTCAGTCACACTGCGGAACAGCACCACTTCACCATCAATGACTGGGCCTCCATGCGAGACCTGTGTGCCCTGTTGCGCTGTTTCGAGTACTCCACCAACATGGCCAGTGGCGATGACGCCGTTATCAGCGTAACAATACCACTTCTATGTCTCCTTGAGGGCGATGATGGAAGAGGAGGTGGCCCAGGAGGAGGAGGAGGAAGAGGGGTCATTTTTAGCACTTTCAGGCCAGTCTCTTAGAAGTGACTCACAGGGAGGTTTTTTGCAACAGCAGAGGCCAGGTACAAATGTGGCCAGCCAGGGCCCACTACTGGAGGACGAAGATGAGGAGGAGGTGGAGGAGGAGGAGGATGAAGCATGTTCACAGCGGGGTGGCACCCAACGCAGCTCGGGCCCATCACTGGTGCGTGGCTGGGGGGAAACTCAGGACGATGACGATACGTCTCCCACAGAGGACAGCTTGTCAGCTTGTCCTTACCTCTGGGCAGCCTGGCACACATGAGCGACTACATGCTGCAGTGCCTGCACAACGACAGCAGAGTTGCCCACATTTTAACGTGTGCGGACTACTGGGTTGCCACCCTGCTGGATCCACGGTACAAAGACAATGTGCCCACCTTACTTCCTGCACTGGAGCATGATAGGAAGATGCGCGAGTACAAGCGCACATTGGTAGACGCGCTACTGAGAGCATTCCCAAATGTCACAGGGGAACAAGTGGAAGCCCAAGGCGAAGGCAGAGGAGGAGCAAGAGGTCGCCAACACAGCTGTGTCACAGCCAGCTCCTCTGAGGGCAGGGTTAGCATGGCAGAGATGTGGAAAAGTTTTGTCAACACGCCACAGCTAACTGCACCACCACCTGATACGGAACGTGTTAGCAGGAGGCAACATTTCACTTACATGGTGGAACAGTACGTGTGCACACCCCTCCACGTACTGACTGATGGTTCGGCCCCATTCAACATCTGGGTCTCCAAATTGTCCACGTGGCCAGAGCTAGCCTTTTATGCCTTGGAGGTGCTGGCCTGCCCGGCGGCCAGCGTTTTGTCTGAACGTGTATTCAGCACGGCAGGGGGCGTCATTACAGACAAACGTAGCCGCCTGTCTACAGCCAATGTGGACAAGCTGACGTTCATAAAAATGAACCTGGCATGGATCCCACAGGACCTGTCCATCCTTTGTGCAGATTAGACATTAACTACCTCCCCTTAACCATATATTATTGTACTCCAGGGCACTTCCTCATTCAATCCTCTTTTTATTTTAATTTTACCATTATATTGCGGGGCAACCCAAAGTTGAATGAACCTCTCCTCTGTCTGGGTGCCGGGGCCTAAAAATATCTGACAATGGACTGTTCCAGTTTTGGGTGACATGAAGCATGATTCTCTGCTATGACATGAAGACTGATTCTCTGCTGACATGAAGCCTGAATCTCTGCTATGGGACCTCTCTCCTCTGTCTGGGTGCCGGGGCCTAAATATCTGACAATGGACTGTTCCAGTTTTGTCTGACGAGAAACCTGATTCTCTGCTATGACATGAAGACTGATTCTCTGCTGACATGAAGCCTGAATCTCTGCTATGGGACCTCTCTCCTCTGTCTGGGTGCCGGGGCCTAAATATCTGACAATGGACTGTTCCAGTTTTGTGTGACGTGAAGCCTGATTCTCTGCTATGACATGAAGACTGATTCTCTGCTGACATGAAGCCTGAATCTCTACTATGGGACCTCTCTCCTCTGTCTGGGTGCCGGGGCCTAAATATCTGACAATGGACTGTTCCAGTTTTGGGTGACGTGAAGCCTGATTCTCTGCTATGACATGAAGACTGATTCTCTGCTGACATGAAGACTGAATCTCTGCTATGGGACCTCTCTCCTCTGTCTGGGTGCCGGGGCCTAAATATCTGACAATGGACTGTTCCAGTTTTGGCTGACATGAAGCTTGATTCTCTGCTATAACATGAAGCCTGATTCTCTGCTATGGGACCTCTCTCCAATTGATATTGGTTAATGTTTATTTATTTTATTTTTATTTTTATTCATTTCCCTATCCACATTTGTTTGCAGGGGATTTAACTACATGTTGCTGCCTTTTGCAGCCCTCTAGCCCTTTCCTGGGCTGTTTTACAGCCTTTTTAGTGCCGAAAAGTTTGGGTCCCCATTGACTTCAATGGGGTTCGGGTTCGGGAAGAAGTTTGGGTCGGGTTCAGATCCCGAACCCGAACATTTCCAGGAAGTTCGGCCGAACTTCTCGAACCCGAACATCCAGGTGTTCGCTCAACTCTACTCATGTGTTGATCCCATTGGCGTTTGTGATGTGAGATCATGTGCCTTCGCAAAGCAGTTGTACCGAGGTGGGTGTTGGACTTCCCACGACTCAGTTTCTTTTGGCACAGGTTGCAAATGGCATTGCTGTTATCAGAGGCAGACACACAAAAAAAATGCCACACTGCTGAGCTTTGCAATGACGGCATTCTGGTGGTGGCAACAGCATGCGTTGATTGGCGTGCTGTCTGGCTGACCCCGGGTGCCGATACATGCTGTCTGACTCCTTGCGACGACCTCCCCCTGCTTCCAACTCGTCTCCTCTTTAAATCTCTGTCTCCCCTTCTTAACTTTCCCCCTCTTCTTCTTCTCTTTGAGCAGGCACCCACGTGGCATCCACGGACACATCGTCATCATCAACCACTTCACTTGTATCTGACACCTCAGCAAAGGAAGCAGCAGCGGGTACAACATCATCATCATCATCACACTGTACGTCCATATGTGTAATGCTGCCTGACTGAGACATATCCCTGTTATCTACATCCTCTGGCAATAATGGTTGCACATCACTAATTTCATCCAACTGATGTGTAAATAACTCCTCTGAGGGATCAAGTGAAGCGGCTGTGGTGGTAGTGGCGACGGGCGGGAGAGTGGTAACTTGAGAGCAGGTGACCAAAGCTGAGCTGGAGGAGGATGGTGAGTCAAGGTTCTTAGCGGAAGCTGTTGAAGATTGGGTGTCCTGTGTAAGCTAGTCAACAATTTTCTCCGAATTTTTTGGGTTCAGGGTACGTGGCCTCTGAACACTGGGCATTATTCCAGGGCCAGTGGAAATCACAGCATCACGACCATGACGGCCCCTGCGGGTGGCCTGTCTCTGCCTGTCATTGTTTTTTAGATAAGTGGTACTATGCGTGCAAGGTACTGCGCCACCCTATATAAGTGGTGGGCAGTGGGCACAGTACAGTCTGTGTGGGCCTGACACACACTGGCTTGCAACTGGGATTATATCACAGAAAAATAATAAATTGAATTTTTTTTATCTGCAAGGTATTTGTGAGTGACACCCTGTAACGGTATGAGTGGTGGCCTAGCCAGTTGCCACAGTACAGTCTGTGGGCCAGACACACACTGGCTTGCAACTGCGATTATATCACAAAAAAATAATAAATAAAAACTTTTTTTATCTGCAAGGTATTTGTGAGTGACACCTTGTAACGGTATGAGTGGTGGCCTAGCCAGTGGCCAAAGCACAGTCTGTGGGCCAGACACACACTGCCTTGCAACTGGGATTATATCACAGAAAAATAATAAATTGAATTTTTTTATCTGCAAGGTATTTGTGAGTGACACCTTGTAACAGTATGAGTGGTGGCCTAGCAGCAAGTGGCCACAGTACTGTCTGTGGGCCAGACACACACTGGCTTGCAACTGGGATTATATCACAGAAAAATAATAAATACAATTTTTTTATCTGCAAGGTATTTGTGAGTGACACCCTGTAACGGTATGAGTGGCGGCCTAGCCAGTTGCCACAGTACAGTCTGTGGGCCAGGCACACACTGGCTTGCAACTGGGATTATATCACAGAAAAATTATAAATTGATTTTTTTTTTTATCTGCAAGGTATTGTGACACCCTGTATGAATGGTGTGCACACAGTACTGTCTCTGGGCCACACAAACACTCACTGGCTTGCAACTGGGATTATATCACAGATAAATAATATAAATTGACTTTTTTTATCTGCAAGGTATTGTCTGTGACACCCTGTATGAATGGTGTGCACACAGTACTGTCTGTGACTGAGCCTGCAGCCTCTCACACACGGGCAGCCAGGCAACTGCAATATATATATATATATATATATATATATATATTAAAATAAAAAAGCAGACTGATGTACCAGCCCTAAAAAGGGCTTTTTGGGGTGCTGTCAGGACACTGTCCTTACAGCAGATGAGTCTGTGGACACAGAACACTGCCCTAGCTAACGCTTTCCCTATTAGATCAGCAGCAGCTACACTCTCCCTCCTCTCACTAAGAAAGCAGCTTCCGAAAGAATCTAAAATGGATGCTGTCCAGGAGGTGGGAGGCTCTGGGAGGGAGGGTCTGCTGCTGATTGGCTGGAATGTGTCTGCTGACAGTGAGGTACAGGGTCAAAGTTTGCTCAATGATGATGTATAGGGGACGAACCGAACATCGCATATGTTCGCCCGCCGCGGCAAACAAGCCATGTTCACCGTGAACTGTTTGCCGGCTAATAGTTCGGGACATCACTACTGGCAATCACGTGACCTATCTCGTTGGTGTCCAGTGGCTTGTGGGAGGTAGGGAGAGGTGAGCACGTGGTCGCCCCTCCTCTCGTTATTATGGAGAGAATGTACAACAACATGGGCCTGGACGCGCTCATGGCCAAGTGACATGATCGCTGTAGTCGCGATCACCTGACATTACAGTGCAATTACCTGACTTGTTGTCATGGTGATCGACGCTGCAGCGTCGGGTAGGGACAACACAGAGTATTATTAGAAATAAGAAGTGATACCAGGAAATGCCTATATATAGGATCTCCTGTATATTATTTAGTACAGTACCTTGCAAAATATTTACCCTCCTTGACTTTCTTTGTATTTTGTTACATTACAGCCTTAAGTTAAATGTTTTGTTAATCTGAATTGTATGTGATGGATCAGAACACAATAGTCTAAGTTGGTGAAGTGAAATGAGAAAAATATATAAATAAAACTATTGTTTAGAAATAGAAAACAGAAAATTGGCATGTGCATATATATTCACCCCCTTTGTTAGGAAGCCCATAAAAAGCTCTGGTGCAACCAATTACCTTCAGAGGCCACATAATTAGTGAAATGATGTCCACCTGTGTGCAATCTAAGTGTCACATGATCTGTCATAACATATACACACCATTTTTTAAAGGCCCCAAAGGCTGCAACACCTAAGCAAGAGGCATCACTAACCAAACACTGCCATGAAGACCAAGGAACTCTCCAAACAAGTAAGGGACAATGTTGTTGAGAAATACAAGTCAGGGTTAGGTTATACAAAAATATCCAAATCTCTGATGATCCACAGGAGCACCATCAAATCTATCATAACCAAATGGAAAGAACATGGCTCAACAGCAAACCTGCCAAGAGACGGCCGCCCACCAAAACTCACGGACCGGGCAAGGAGGGCATTAATCAGAGAGGCAGCACAGAGACCTAAGGTAACCCTGGAGGAGCTGCAGAGTTCCACAGCAGAGACTGAAGTATCTGTACATAGGACGAAAATAAGCTGTACGCTCCATAGAATTGGGCTTTATGGCAGAGTGATCAGAAGAAAGCCATTGCTTTCAGCTAAAAACAAAAAGGCAAGATGTGAGTTTGGGAAAAGGCATGTGGGAGACTCTCAAAATGTATGGAGGAAGGTGTTCTGGTCTGATGTTGATCAAAGAAAACGCTATGTCTGGTGCAAACCCTACACATCACATCACCCAAATAACACCATCCCCACAGTGAAACATGGTGGTGGCAGCATCATGCTGTTGGGAGGTTTTTCAGCAGCAGGGTCTGGGAAACTGGTAAGAGTTGAGGCAAAGTTGGATGGTGCTAAATATAGGGAAGTTGTTGAGCAAAACCCGTACCACTCTGTGCGTGATCTGAGGCTTGGACGGAGGTTCACCTTCCAGCAGGACAATGACCCCAAACACACTGCTAAAGCAACACGAGTGGTTTAAGGGGAAACATGTAAATGTGTTGGAATGGCCTAGTCAAAGCCCAGATCTCAATCCAATAGAAAATCTGTGGTCAGATTTAAAGATTGCTGTTCACAAGTGCAAACCATACAACTTGAAGGAGCTAGAGCAGTTTTGCAAGGAGGAACGCGCAAAAATCCCAGTGGTAAGATGTGGCAAGCTCAGAGACTTATCCAAAGCGACTTGCAGCTGTGATTGCTGCAAAAGGTGGCTCTACAAAGTATTGACTTTAGGGGGGTGAATAGTTATGCACATTGCTTCACAAAAAAAAAAAAAACATCTTCAAAGTTGTGTTCTGTAAATTAAATGATGCAAATCCTCAAACAATCCATGTTAAGTCCAGGTTGTGAGGCACAAAAATATGAAAAAAGTCAAGGGGGGTGAATACTTTTGTAAGGCACTGTATGTTTAGAAAAAATTTGGCTATGCTGATAAAATGCATATTTGTAAACTTGATAAAATGTATATTAAAAATATAGGAAGCAAGAGGGTGATCGATTATGTGTAAAAGATGGTAACTGAAATAAATTATTATTTTTTTTAAATATTTTTTGACTTTTTTTTACAAGGGTTTCTGATAAAGGTAAATACTGTTATAGCAGTAAGGGGAGATTCTGTTGTAGCGTGATAAAAATGAAGATAAAAAATGAAAAATTGGTATAGCGTGATCAAAAAAAAAAGATAATTATAACAAAATCTAATTTAAAAAATGAATTAAAAAAATGAAAATAATTTTTTTTAATTTTTAAAGACCATAATAGCCAAATTTTTAATGCAAGGTGATGTAATAAAACAATAGACGTAGAAAAATGGGGGGGGGGGGATAAACAGTAAAGATAAACAGTAAAGGCTTAGTTGATAAGATGTATTACATTTGGAGGGATTCAGAGATTGATCTCAAATGCTTCATTTAGACCATATGGGTTAAGACTATTCAGTTTATAGATCCAGTACATCTCGCGGTGTCTTATACGTTGTAAATTCTTGTGCTGATGTACTGGTATTTGTTCAATGGGGGTAATCTTGAAACCTAAAAAACTACCCCATGATAGTTTGCAGTGTGTCTGGAAACACTATGTTTTTGACATTTCTTTTTTATGTTTGACCTGTGTTTATTAAGCCTATTGCGTAATGTTTGAATAGTGCGCCCAACATATTGTAGGCCACATGGGCATTCTAAAACGTAGGTCACATATGTGGAATTGCAATCCAGGGAACTGGATATTGTGAACGTTTTACCATCTCTTTTGTTTGTAAAAATAGTTGTTTGGCAGATAGTTTCTGGCCCGTATATTCGTTTATTTTTTACTTCACTTTTTGCTTCTCTTGGGGCTAAAATATTCTTGCGGGTGTGGGCCCTTCTATAGGTAAGGTGGGGTGCTCTTGGGATGATTTGACTTAAAATTGGGTCTTTTTTTTAGTAAATGCCAGTGTCAATTTAGGATAAATTTCACCAAACTGTGGTTCTGATTGTAAGTCATAATAAAATTCAGTGATTGCATAGTCTCTTTAGGAGTTATTCTGGATTTGGGCAGCAGGCACTCAAGTTCTGTGATTCCCGATGCTCGTTTTTTCGCTTGGGGGAATATCTCATAAGGATATCCCTTTTCTCTGAACCTTGAGTGAAGGACTTCACTTTGTTTTTTCATAATCCCTGTCCAGGGTGCAGTTCCGTCTAATTCTCTTGAATTGGCTAAATGGAACGTCCTGTTTCCATTTTTAATAATGTGTACTTTTATAGTGAAGATAGCTGTTGCTGTCTACTTTTAAAAAAAAAAGTGTGAATAAAGATTTTGCCCTTTGTATGAAAAGCTCTAAATCAAGATATTCTGTTCTAATATTGTGGTGGGACCCCATAAATTAAACTCCCCACTTATTGTTATTCAAATGTGATATGAATTCATCAATGCTTACATTCCCCTCTACAAATAATGATAAGATCATTGATGTACCTTAAAAAAGATGATATTGTCCATCCAGTATTTAGTTTGGTATATGTAACGCTCCTCAAATTTACCCATAAATAAATTAGCAAAACTGGGCGCGAATCTCGTGCCCATATCGGTACCCCGTACCTGTCTATAGATCTGGTCCTGGAATTTGAATGTATTGTGTGTTAATATGAATTCAATACTATTAGTAATAAACTCTTTTTGCTGCGTTGGCATAGACTCATCATTGGCTAGGAAATTTGCAGAACATTTTATCCCCAATTTATGGGCTATATTGGAATACAAAATCACAGAAATATAGTGACAAATATGGGGGAACTGCTCAAAACCCAAACACTGTAGCGTGTTTCTCATTGGGTGAGCAGTCCCACCGCATGTGGACCACAGCAAACGACCATCCCCAGCAAAAAATGCGTACAATGGAGGATGCCAGCGCGGTCCACATGCACCACAAAGGCATCCTACACAAAACAGAGCATTGTGCGGATGAAAATATAATTATATAAATCACAGAAAAAATGCACCAAACGGATATGCCACTGATTATACTAGCTAGTCATACAAGCAGATATTAAAAGCTGAGACTTTTGCCAATATATTCCTGTCAGGAACACATCGGAACCAATCATGCACCATGTCACGGTCTCTCAGCATGGCAAGGGTCCTACCACTACACTAACTATGGTGTGAATACGGTCTGAAGGTGATGAAATCCAGCTCACATGATAAGATAGCAGGACAACTAATGCAATGTGAATAAAGCAAGACTGTAAGCCACACCCCAATGAGAAACACGCTACAGTGTTTGGGGTTTGAGCAGTTCCCCCATATTTGCCACTTTATTTCTGTGATTTTGTTTTATATGTATTGAATGTGCCTTTACCTGGCATTTAAACATTCTTTTGCACCTGGTAACCTCCATCACATGGTCTGATATGGGTGTGGCTTACAGTCTTGCTTTTTATTTATTTTTGATCACGCTATACCAATTATTCATTTTTATCACGCTACAACAGAATCTCCCCTTACTGCTATAACAGTATTTACTAGTGTTGAGCGAGCATGCTCGGCCGAACTGCTGTTTGGCTCGAGCATTGCTATGCTCGGCAGATCCGAGTGCTCGGCCGAATATTTCGGGTGCTCGAGTACAATTTAATACAATGAAAGTCAATGGGAGACCCGAGCATCAAACCAGGCACCCCTGCTCTAAAGAAAAGAGAGTGTCTGGTTCACAAAAAAAAGGTTAGAAATTGATGGAAACCCCATCAAAATGGTTTGGAAACAGCATTAAGAGGATAGCTGGATGCATATTAAACTCCTATTATGTATAACATACAATCACACAAAGGCTATATGCCAAAAGCCAGTTATGTGCAAGCCATCAATCTATCCATCAGACAGATAACAGCCAGCATACCTTACAATGGCAGCCTTGTGCACTATGAAATATTCCAAACCAGCTCTCATCTGACTGAGAACCAGTAAACCTCAGTTATTTTGAATCTGTTGGATGGCTTGGGTGGACCTGTACATCTAGATCAATATCATTAGGGCGACAAAAAGTTTTCTGATTGTCCTAACATAATATTCAATAACCTTTCTATACAGTTTTGTCATGTAAAAACGAATTTGCATAAAAATTGGCATATGGGAATTTTTTTGTCATGCAAAAGGCTACACTAATAAGCTTGTCATAAGACTCATAGTCTAATATTCTTGTCAGAAGACTAAGAAACCAATAGATGGTGCTATTGAGTTATGAACAGCACCATCTATTGGTTTTCATAGTCTCCTGACAAAACTATTAGTCTACTCTTGTCATAAGACTGTGAAACCAATAGATGGAGCTGTTCATAACTCAATAGCGCCATCTATTGGTTTTCATAGTCTTATGACAGCTGAAAAACAAGGCAGATTCTGCTCATTTGCATGTCTTTCCCATATGCCCATGTTTATGCAAATTTCTCGCAGGGTTTTAGGTTGTGTTTAGAGACGGAATCTAGGTTTATTCAACGGAATTCATCAGATACAACCGAATAAAACGTAACAATGAAATTGTGGTGTAAAGGATAGAAATTGGAAGGTGGTCTAAGCCTGATGACAAACCTACGGGATGAGTGATCTTTGTCATCCATTGTGTTGGATTGGGGTGTTTGTGTTTCTCTATTTGACTGTTCTAGGATTTTGAAATGTCTTTTAAGGGTCCATTCATACGATCGTAATTTGGGTCCGCATTTGTTCTGCATTTTGCGGACCCATTCACTTTCATTGGGGCTGGAACGGATGCGAATCCGCATTTCCGGGATCCGCATCCGCACTTTTGCGATCCGCATCCATTTTTTCAGGATCCGCAATTCAGTTTCTGAAAAAAAAATAGAACATGTCCTGGACCAGAAAAGGCATTTTCTATTATAGTGTCTGTGATGTGCGGTCCGCAAATTGCGGATCGCACATTGCAGGTGTCTGTATTTTGCGGATCCGTAAAACACTTACGGACGTGTGAATGGACCCTAATGGTGAGTTTCTGAATTTTATTACGACTTACAATCAGAACCACAGTTTGGTGAGATCTATCCTAAATAAACATTGGCACTTACTAAAAAAAGACCCTATTTTAAGTCAAATCATCCCGAGAGCACTTCACCTTACCTATAGAAAGGCCCGCACCCTTATGAATATTTTAGCCCCGAGTGCAGTCAAAATGAACGAATATACGGGAACCTTACATAAAGAATGCAGTAACAAATGTGGACAATCTAGATGCCTGTGCTGTGAAACTATCTGTCAAACAACTATTTTTACAAACAAAAGAGATGGTGAAATGTTTTTCTACGTCTAATGTTTTATTACATCACCTTGCATAAAAAATTAGGCCATTATGGTCATTAGGAATTACCATTTTTTATTTTCATTTTTATTATATTTTTTATAATTATTTTATTTATTTTTGATCACGCTATACCAATTTTTTATTTTTTATCTTCATTTTTTATCACGCTACAACAGAATCTCCCTTTACTGCTATAACAGTATTTATCTTTATCTGAAACCCTTTTAAAAAAGTCAAAAAAATATATTTTTTTAATAATTTATTTTAATTACCATTTTTTACAGATAATTGATCACCCTCTTACTTCCTATATTTTTAATATACATTTTATCAACATAGCCAAATTTTGTCTAAACATATTAATAATATACAGGAGATTTTTCAGGGCCGATTTCTCACGGGGTTTTAGGTTGTGTTTTGAGACAGAGTCTCGGTTTATTCGACGGAAATTCATCAGATACAACCTTACATAAACAAGGCAGTAAAAAATGTGGACAATCTACTGTAGATGCCTGTGCTGTGAAACTATCTGCCAAACAACTATTTTTACAAACAAAAGAGATGGTTAAAGGTTTTTCTACGTCTAATGTTTTATTACATCAACTTGCATTATAAATTAGGCCATTATGGTCATTAAGAATTACCATTTTGTATTCGATCACCCTTTTACTTCCTATATTTTTTATATACATTTTATCAAGTTTACAAATGTGCATTTGATCAGCATAGCCAAATTTTGTCTAAACTTAATAATATACAGGAGATCCTTTATATAGTCCATTTCCTGGTATCACTTCTTATTTCTAATAATACTCTGTGTTGTTGTCCCTACCCGATGCTGCAGCGTAGATCACCATAACAACAAGTCAGGTGATCGCACTGTAGTATCAGGTGATCGCTACTACAATGATCATGTGACTCGCCCGGCAAGGAGCGCATCCGGGCCCAAGTTGTTGAGCATTCTCTTCATGACAACGAGAGGAGGGGCAACTAACTAATCACGTGCTCACCTCTTCTTGCCTCCCGCAAGCCACGCTACACCAACGAGATAGGTCACATGGTTGCCGGGATTGCGATCACATGACTTGTATTAAAAACATATATTTGCCCCCTTGTATACATCATTTTTAGGCGGTTTCATCAATAAAAGATGGATGACTGTATCATGCTCTTATATTTATGAGATTTTATGATGTATGAGTTGGTCAGAAATTATGCAAATATGGGAACACCCCGGGTGGCGTCTCCTCCCCTAGAACCGCCCACAGGTGCAGTTTGCTGGTGTGTTTTTTTTGTATAAATATACATAATATTGTATACATCTATATGCTCCTTTTTAACCTGATGAAGGGGACCTAAGTACCCCTGAAACGTGTTGTTTTATTTGATGAGCAATTTCCATTAAAGAAGAAAGATATAATATATCTACATCTGTCCTGACTGGTGATCTTGCACCGAAATTGCGGTCATACTATATTGCTATTACACTGACTTTGGAGAGACTGGGCTTCTCTTCTTGAAGAATCGGACGCTTCAGATGCATACCCGGCGACTGGACAACTGTTCATAATAAGTCTACAATAGTTTTGTGCCTGTGCTTAGCACAGCTACCTAAGGTGAGCCTCCATTTTTCGTTCTATCCACCAGTACTCTAATCTGGAACCTACTAACCTATGGTGCACTTTCTTATATATGTTTCTACAGCTTCTTTATGCCAAACTATTTAAATCCATTAAAGCTCTGGCCTCATTTCTCAGCCATGCTGTCCCCAGCAGGAGTGATGCAGTGACATCACTGTGCCTGCTAAGTAGAAGAGCACACCGATTGTGGCGGAACCCGCCTCGCCACTGGGCATTGGAGAGGCCTGGCTACCCGCCTCCTACCTGCTGACTATGGCCCCTGGTGATTTGGTACGTTTGAATGCCATATTTGGGCATGTGGTATTTTATATTGCTGCTACTGGCCCTTTAATGGCCATCCGTGGACATGTCTGACTTTTAGGAACAATGCCCCTTTAAGACTGTGTAGCAGATTGCATTCAGGCTGTCTTAAATACTATGTATGTTATTATGTGTTCGGTTACATTGTATCTGTGTATGCCAGGGTTCAAGTTAGTCCATTACGTTTGGTAATTGTATTTTGTGGATTGCGTCTGAGACAATGCTTATTGTGTTGGTTAATTACATCTCAGACAATGCTCATTGTGTTTTGTTTATTGCATTACAGACAGAGGGAAGGGGATTTTGTGTACAATTGCTGGGAAGGTTTAAATACTGTAGATACATATGATTGGCTGTTTTTGCAGAGCCTGTGGGTGATACCTTGTTGGAAGATGTGTATAAATCAATGCTTGTGTTAAAATAAAGGGAGTTCCTGTTTTAACCCTCAAGGTGATGTGTCGTCTCATTCTTGGGGGAGGATTTATTGCATGCTGTCCCAGTTTGACTGCTAGGAGTGAAAACCTATTTGTATGGTTCCTATTCAACTGCCTACAGCATTCATTGCTGGGAGAGGATTTATATGCTGGTTCGGTGATTGTGGTGTCTGCCAGAGTGCTTGGAAGCCTCAGGAAAACGCTAGCCGCATCCGTAAACGGAGGTACTCAGTTGGGGTGCCAGGTGATCCGTTACACTGATCAAGAATTATGCCTTGGCTTGTCATTGAACTTCACTGCATCACACCTGCTGAGGAAAGCAGAATATGCTCCGTTTGTTGCATGAACAGGGCTAGGCGAGTGCTCTTTTTTTTTTTAATGTTATTTATACTACAGAATCTTGTTGGAATCTACGATGGAGGCCCCGAATTGAACCTCCGATGCAGAGATGAACAAGCCCTTAGTAGTGCAAATAAATAATGCTATTATTATTATTGATCCCCGGAGGATTTTTTATTTTTGGGTTTTTGTTTTTCACTCTGTTCCTTTCCAAAAAATTCCAAGTGAAATTGGAAAAAAAAACAGAATTCTGCCAGTTTTACGGGTTTTGTTTTATGGTGTTCCCCATGTGTTAAAACTGACTTGTCACCTTCATTCTCTGGGTCAGTTTGATTACAGTGATACCACATTTAGCTTTTCTTGTGTTTTAATAATGAAGTAAAATTAAAACGTACCACTTGGAACCGAACTCGAGTTCAGGAAAACATTTTTACAGAAGAAATCACTTTATGAAGTTATTACGTGAAGTCTCGCAAGTAATAACTTCGGCTCATCTGAGCCAATGCATTCTAATACTGTACGGCGCACTCGCTCCGTACAGTATTGAAACAAAGTTGTTTTTTTTTTTAAATATAATTTTTTTATTTTCTCCCACAATCCAAAAAGTAACAGATTGACATCATATCACTTTGTACATGAAGATGACTTTGACATAGAAAATACATGCTCAGCACGTTACATCATTTGGAAAGTTAAAACAAAATAACATAATATAAAACACAATTCCCCCCTCCCAGCATCAGCTTAAACACCATAACTGGCTACACATAATTACATATGTATCTGGTAACACCTATGTCACTTTCAATAGTCCCAGTCTATCCTTGAGGTCCTCCAACAAATACCACTCCGTCAACTTGAAGGGGGACATAATCCGGTTATATTCACCTTGATCAATATGACCCAGAATAAATTTGCGCCATGTTAGATATAATTTTTTCCCTCTAACCTCTTTCTGTTGTGTCGCTTCCAACCATTCTAGATGGAATATACGTCTGAGACACTTGATGACCATAGATATCGAGGGAGTCTGAGATTGAAGCCACAAGCTTAACAAGCATTTTTTTGCCCCTAGCACAATTTTATGCTCCATTGGCAAAAGAGACGACGTTGTGTAACTATCGGACCGGTCATCTTTGTGGTATTGGACATGCAAGATCACCACTACAGGAGTAATCTCCGTCTCACTCCTACCACACTTTTTTAGTAGATCAGAGACTTCATCCCAATATGATCTCAATCTCGGACAACTCCATAGTCCATGGTATAAATCTGTTCTAGGGGAATCACATTTTGGACATGCCACTATTTGAAACAAAGTTTTATGCAAATCGACTTTGGATGTTTCATCCGAAGTCGATTCGCTCATCCTTAATTGCCATATTCTGACTCCCATAACTTTTAATATTTATGTCTATGGAGCTGTTTGAGGGCTAATTCTTTTGCAGGGAAACCTGTAGTTCTTATTGATATCATTTTGGAGTGTGTATGACTCTTTGATCACTTATTAAATTTTTGGTGGAAATGAAGCTATGAAAAAAAAAATTGACGCCGTTCATTGCACGGGATAAATACTTTTATTTTAAATCTGGGAAAGGATTTAAATTTTTTATATTTGCAACTTACTTTTTTATCCACCCCTCCCCCTTAGAGGACTAGAATATGCATTTTTCCGATAGCTTTTAGCTCACATAGCAGTGAATTAGCAACATTTACTGTTATCCTATGGAACCCTGTCACCTGTAGGCCTTCTGTAGGGTTTCTTTAGAGAGAGCTAGTACATTAGAGAGAATGAATGGCTCCCCCGATCACTGCATGGGGGAGCCGTTCAGGGCCAAGAAGAGCAGCTCTTCCAGGTTTTCAGCACTTAGATGTCGTGTTCACATTTGACCACAGCATCTGATTGGATACATTTCTGTAATCAGCATTATTGCAGGTCACAGACATTAGCCCTGGGCCTCTGCTCTTTAACCCTTTCACTACCAGAGGTTTTTTGGTTTTTGCATTTTCATTTTTCTTCCCCATCTTCCTTGAGTCCTAAATTTTTTATATTTCCATTCAAATAGCTGTATGGCCTCTTTCACACGGGCGTCATGTTTTTCGCCCGGATAAGATGCGGGTGCGTTGCGGGAAAATGCGACGTCACTGCGCTCATCACATGATCTATCACCATGGTAAAAAGATCATGTGATGGACCATGTAATGAACACAGTGACATCATCACATGTCCTATTCCTGTGAACAGCAAAGAAGAAGACAGAAGAGAAGCCGGGCTGAGCGATCAAGTGGATTAAGGCGAGTTACATTTATTTTATTTTTTTAACCCCTCTAGCCCTATTGTACTATGCATTCTAATAATAATGATCGGGTCCCCACCCCGATCGCCTCCTAGCAACCGTGCGTGAAAATCGTACCCATTCATTTCTATGGGGCCTGCATTACTTGAAAAACGCACAAAGTAGAGCATGCTGAAATTTTCACGCAACGCACAAGTGATGCGTGAAAATCACCGCTGATGTGCACAGCCCCATAGAAATTAATGGGTACGGATTCAGTGCGGATGCAATGCGTTTACCTCACGCATTGCACCCATGCGGAAATCTCGCCCTTGTGAAAGGGGCCTATGAGGGCTTATTTTTTGCGGGACAAGTTGTACTTTCTAATACCACATTAGAAAATTAATTATGGCATGCAATGTAGTAGGAAGCGGTGAAAAAAATCCAAATGGGGTTGAATTGGGAAAAAAACCCGAAAATTCCTCTTCAATTTTACGGGTTTTGTTCCGACTGCGTTTCATTTGCGGCAAAACTGACCCATGCCCTTTGTTCTCTGGGTCAGCACAATTACAACGATATCCCATATGTATATTTTTTTTTATTTCTAAATAGTGTAAAAATTAATTTAAACTTTGGGAAAAAAAAAAAATTTTTTACAGCACCATATTTTGATCCCCATAACTATAAAAAAGTTATGTCTACAGAGCTGTATAGGGTCTCTTTTTTTTGTGGGACAAGCTGTACTTTTCATTCATACCATTTTGGCATGTTTGTGACTATTTGATCACACTTTATTAATTTTTTTGTGTAAGAGAAACAATAAAAAAAACCTTGACCCTTTTTTCCATTATGCTATTCGCCATACTAGAAAAATATTTTTATATTTGAATAGTACTGCCGTTTTTGGTCGTAGTGATACCCATTATGTTTATATTTTTTGTTATTTAGGTTTTTCGTTTTTTATTATACAGAAACTATTTAAACTTTAATATTTTTCAATTCTTTACAATTTTTTTTATTTTTTGTAATGATTTTGAAGCTCATATACGAGTCTATAAAATCATTTTTTTTGTTTTTATTTTGAACCATCATATATTTTTAAAATGAGTTTATTACTGTCAATTGCTCATTTCTTATGTTGGCCTGCCAAAATAAGAATTGCAGCATGAATACTGTGGATCTTGTCAGTGAGACTCACAGCATTGAAAGCAACTACTGACATCCCCATTGGCCGCAGGGGATGTCAGTAGGGTTTTTGACACTTTAAATGCCGTGATCTCACTTGATCACAGCATCTAAAGCCTTTAATTACTGCGATCGCCATTATTGGCGGTCACAGTAATCGCCATTATTGCCGGTCACAGTAATTAGCCGCTGCTTGAAACAGTGGGCGCCATGTTTGCCTATCGCTCCGGCGTTGTACGTGTACTGCACTGGTAGCGAACAGGTTAAACAGTAGAAACCCGGCAGCTATGGGGCCCACTGTACTTACAAGAGGGCTCCATATTTAAACAAGCAATTTCTGCCCTACATGTACGGCAGTGGTTGGCTAGGGATTAAAAAAATATATAATTGGAAGAAGTGTAGCAAATTTTACAGATATTAATACACATATACAAATCAGAAATATAGGGCACAGGGGCGATTGGGTCACCAACAAATGTTTCACTATAGTTTCTTTCCTCAGAAAAATCAACAGTTAAATGCCACTGTGGTCTGTCTGATGTGTACATGTAAACTGATACAGTTAGGTCCATATATATTTGGACGCTGAAACAAATTTAGTTTTTATTAACCGTTTACTAAAACATATTCAACTTGTAGTTATATAGCTCCTTTACATGTGGCACCCTGTTTTTGAAGGGACAAAAAGTAATTTGGACAAGTGACTCAAAGGATGTTTCATGGGCAGGTGTGGGCAATTCTTTTATTATTTCATTCTCAATTAAGCACATAAAAGGCCTGGAGTTAATTTAAGGTGTGGTGCTTGCATTTTGAAGATTTTGCTCAGAAGTAAACATTTGGTCAAAGGAGCTCTCCATGCTATTGAAACAAGCCATTCTTCATCTGCGAAAACAGAAAAAACCCATCTGAGAAATTGCTACACTATTAGGAGTGGCAAAATCTACAGTTTGATACATCCTGAGAAAGAAAGAAAGCACTGGTGACCTCAACAATGCAAAAAGACCTGGATGACCACGGAAGACAACAGTGGTGGATGATCGCAGAATAATTACCATGGTGAAGAGAAACCCCTTCACAACAGCCAACCAAGTGAACAACACTTTCCAGGATATAGGCGTACCACTATCCAAATCTACCATAAAGAGAAGACTGCATGAAAGTAAATACAGGGGGTTCACTGCATGGTGCAAGCCACTCATAAGCCTCAAAATAAGAAGGCTAGATTAGACTTTGCTAAAAAAAAAACATCTTAAAAAAAGCACACTTCTGGAAGAACATTCTTTGGAGAGATGAAACCAAGATCAACCTCTACCAGAATAATGGAAAGAAAAAAGTATGGCGAAGGCATGGTACGGCTCATGATCCAAAGCATACCACATCATCTGTAAAACACGGCGGAGGCAGTGTGATGGCTTGGGCAGGCATGGCTGCCAGTGGCACTGGGTCCCTAGTGTTTATTGATAATGTGACACAGGACAGAAGTAGCCAGATGAATTCTGGGTTTTTTAGAGACAAACTGTATGCTCAAATCCAGCCAAATGCAGACAAACTGATCGGTCGGCGTTTCATATTACAGATGGACAATGAGCCAAAACATAAAGCCAAAGCAACCCATGAGTTTATTAAAGCAAAGAAGTGGAATATTTTTTGAATGGCCAAGTCAGTCACCTGATCTGAACCCAATAGAGCATTTCACTTGTTAAAGACTAAACTTCAGACAGAAAGGCCCACAAACAAACAGCAACTGAAAACTGCTGCAGTAAAGTCCTGGCAGAGTATTAAAAAAGAGGAAACACAGCATCTGGTGATGTCCATGAGTTCAAGACTTCAGGCAGTCATTGCCAACAAAGGGTTTTCAACCAAGTATTAGAAATTAACATTTTATTTACAATTATTTAATTTGTCCAATTTCTTTTGAGCCCTTGACATGAAAGGATTGAGTTTAAAAAATGCATTAGTTCCTCACATTTTTATGCAATCATTTTGTTAAACCCACTGAATTAAAGCTGAAAGTCTGAACTTCAACTGCATCTGAATTGTTTTGTTCAAACTCCATTGTGGTAATGTAAAGAACTGAAATTAGAAAAATATATATGTTTTTATATTGCACATTCACTCTATTTAACATGAGGAATGTATTTATTTTTACTCTCAACTTCAAATAGAATATGGGGATGCCGCGCACATCTTGTTTAGCTACTATATGTTATAATATGGGGGTACTGTTTAGGTATCAAGCCTGATCGGCTATTTTACCTTATTTTCTTTGCTGATCCTCCTCGCGATTATTGCTAAGTCCGCTGAGGGTTCGGTTCAGGTTTTGTGAATTTTCTTATTTCTCTTGTTCAAGGGGCTCCAACGGTCTCCACTGAAGGCAGACAAAGTTCTTTTACCAGTCTTAATCAAAGCTCGCCCCGGCCGGTGGCGCAGCCTTTACTTTTTTGAATCTCGCTTGTGCTCACAATGTCGAGCAGGTGACGTCACCAGAGCTACGGTTCCTCTCAGACACCAAGAAGGGGAGTTCATCCAACGCGTTTCTAGCACTACGGTGCTCTTCGTCAGGGATTCTTCTGGGTGCCATCTTTGTCTGTCTTTTATCAGCTGCGATCCTTGTATGTTTAACCCTTAAGCTGCTGTAATATATTTAATCAAATCCAAACAATTCAATTTCTTTATTTAACCCCCTTGGTTCCATTGAATCCATGTTAAAGATACACTGAGTCTCTTTCTTTGACATATATTTAATGTGATCTCCTCCACATATGTCCGCCTTTACTATTTCGACCCCATAAAAGGATGAGCCTTCAAATCTACCTCTATACCGTTCTTTATAGTGCCTGGATAGAGGACTATAATGACTAAAGTTCAGACAGAAAGGTTAAAGACTAAACTTCAGACAGAAAGGCCCACAAACAAACAGCAACTGAAAACTGCTGCAGTAAAGGCCTGGCAGAGTATTAAAAAGGAGGAAACACAGCATCTAGTGATGTCCATGAGTTCAAGACTTCAGGCAGTCATTGCCAACAAAGGTTTTTCAACCAAGTATTATAAATTAACATTTTATTTACAATTATTTAATTTGTCCAATTTATTTTGAGCCCCTGAAATGAAAGGATTGAGTTAAAAAAATGCTTTAGTTCCTCACATTTTTATGCAATAATTTTGTTTAACCCACTGAATTAAAGCTGAAAGTCTGAACTTCAACTGCATCTGAATTGTTTTGTTCAAAATCCATTGTGGTAATGTAAAGAACAGAAATGAGAAAAATGTATATGTTTTGATATTGCACATTCACTCTATTTAACATGAGGAATGTATTTATTTTTACTCTCAAACACTGACAGAGAAACAGGGAGATACAGGTTAATCAAGGCAAGCAGGGCAGGCAGAAGCCACCGCCTCTTAGTTCTATGTTTTAACTCCTTAGTGACCTCTAATACGCCTTTTTAATGACATAAACATAGGGGGTTTTAGCTAAACATCTGGCTTTAATCAATCATTACATGTACCCAAAATTGTGCATTAAAACTAGAACTTGTCCTACAAAAAATAAGACCTCATGCAAGTACATTGATGAAAAAACAAAAAAGTTATAGCTCTTGAAATGTGATATAAAAAAAATGTACATGGTACATGGAACTCTTTGCCAGTGTGCATCAGGTGACAGGTTCCCTTTACGTATTTAACTTATTATCTGCAGCTTGAATGACATGAGAAACTCTAACCTAAATTTACTGGCCAACCCTTCTATTGACTGGTGAGGAGGGTGTCAGTGGGAAGGGCTAGCAGTGAAAAGCATTGCTAGAGAAAAGCAGGAGCGTGTTCGTAACTTCTCAACTCTGCAAGAAGAAAGGTGAGTTTTACAGGGCATTGTTATATTGCTTTTTATTAATAGAATTAGAGATGAGTGAACTTTTAAAAAAATTAGCTTTGGATGGCTCGACAAATTTTTCAAAAATATTTGATTCGATACGAATTTATTTGAGACGAATCACATAAAAAAAAACAGCTATTTCCCGGCTACAGAGAGCCTGTATAATGGTGTAGTACACTGTGCATTGCAGAAACATGCATAGGGAGTCTGATGTGGTAGTGAAAAAGTTACTTTGCATCTGTATGACAGGAAGTTGACAGGTGTCGCTCTTAGAATCATTTCATACTTCACTTATTTAGTCAGTTACGGGGCCAAAACTGAGCAAATAAATCAAGTGTGAACTTAACCTTATAGGTCAATGTTAGCTTGAGGCATAAAGAACCATGAAGTGGCCCAAGATTGTACTGTAGAGTGAAAGAGCGCACTCCTTTTACACCGTTAGCTTATGGGAAGGGTGGCAACCGCATGAGGAGTCAACATAGTGGTCAGTCACTGAGTGGTGAGGGTGGCAAAAGCATGAGGAGTCAATATAGTAGTCAGTCACAGAGTGGTGAGAGAGGCAACAGCATGAGCAGTCAACATAGTGGTCAGTCACAGAGTGGTGAGTTGGCAAATGCATAATAAGTCCACACCATGGCCCAGTCACAGGGTGGGGGGCAACAGCAGTGTCAGTTACAGCACAAGATGGTGGGTGGTAATAGGAAAACATGGCAGCAGAGGCAGCAGGTGTGTGGCATAAGGCAGGTGGCAGCATCAGAATAGTGGCTAAAGCAGGTGCCCAGAAGAAATGGGTCTAGTTTGGGTGTGGAACCCGAATGATCTAGTCTGATGCATGAGGCACTGGTGTGTGGAAATCCTGGCTGATCCATGCCTCATTCATCTTCACAAAGGTCAGTCTCTCCACATTTTGGGTAGAAAGGCCAGTTCTCCTTGGGGTAATTATGCCCCATGCAGTCCTAGACACCCGCTCTGATGCCACACTACTGGTCAGACCGGAAAGATTGTCCAGGTCAAACTCGGCCAGTTGCGGCCGCAAATCAAGTTTGGCTGCCCAGAAGTCCAGGGGATCTTGGATGTCCCGTGACAGGGTGCAGTCCAAGTATGCCACCACCTGCTGGTTCAGATTCTGCTCCTAGCATCGCGGGTGACACTAGGGAGACTTGTCTCTATCCCTGCCTGCCATTGGCTGCCCTCCCCCGACACCGGATGTTTTCATCCGTGCATGGGGAGAAGCAGCAGGGGCAGTTGGGGACTAGGAGTGGCACAGAGAGCGGGGAGCCAGGTAAGTATATGCAGTGTGGGGGGGGCCAGAATATTGGTGGGACTTTTATAGGATTGGATAACCCCTTTAAGGACTGGCCCACCTTCTGTTCAATATACATGTGTGGGGCTGGTACAGCCTTTTTAGAGAAGTAATGGCGGCTTGGCACTCTCCACCTTGGCTCGGCACACGCCATCAGTTCTCTGAAAGGGGCAGAGTCCACCACATGGAAAGGGAGGGGTTTTAGTACCAGGAACTTGGCCAGGAGCACGTTCAGCTTCTGCGCAGTTGAATGAGTGCACGCATACCGCTGTCTTTTTGCAATTGCCTCGGTGATCGATTGCTGACAAAACGAGTGACGAGGAGTAGGAGGAGGAGGAGCAGGAGCATGAGGACCAGTAGATGATGGGAAGGAAACACAGCTCCCTTCTGCTGAGGTGGTGAAGCCTTGACTGCAGGATAAGGGGTGCAGACCACTGGGTGATGCAGCAGTTGCTGCGTCAGGCTGTACCACTACATTAGCGCCACAGTTTTCCCAGGCCACTTTATGGCGACGCTGTATGTGTCGACGCAGGGCCGTGGTGCCAACATTGGTACCCTGGCCACGCATCTGCTGATTGGTTGGCTGCACGGCATTATGGGTGACCCTATTGTTCCCGAGCTTCTTACTTCCTCTTTCTAACACGTGCAGCATCCATTTTAGGAAAAATACAATTCGTTACCGCAAAGTGCAAGGAAATTCTACTTCAGGACGAATCTAATTTTTCCTGAAATTCAAATTTGATTCGCTCATCTCTAGTTGTAAGGCATCAGCTATTTGAAATACACAAAATACCCAGGACAAACCAACACACAGTTCACTTTACATTTTGCCCAACTGGCCTGGTTTTGTAGCACTTTGTGGAGATTTTAATAGTACTTTGATATATAAATTTAATGCAGCAAGAGCCGCTGAGCACAGGAGCTACCTTTCCAAGAGGCGAGCATCCCTTAAACCCACCCCCTTGGTTGGGCACCGCTTGGCACAGGAACTGCTTGGCAAAGGAGCTGGTAAACATGGACCCTCTTGTGGTTGCTAGCGCCCACATCACACTGTATATTCCTGTACAGAGCAGGTTATTGCATAGGATGCAGCTCTCGGCTACACTGCTGAGTGCAGGCCACAGTGGAGTGAGTTTGGACGAGATGGCCCCCCACACACACACATGGTACCGCCCACTCAGGGCCAGCATTAGGTTCCATGGCACCCTGTGCGAGAAGCATTTTTGTTGCTCCCCGTACCCCTCCTAACATTCCCCCACAACCATGCACGACCACCCCTCAATTCACCATTATGGGACTTTCAAAATAGCTGAGCACTGGTTATTTTCAAAAGATCCATAGCAGTGAATAGAAAGGACACTGTGTATGCACAGAAGTAGTGGTCCCATACCAAGCTCATCACATGATTACAGCACCAGAACCAAGCTCATTACATGAATACAGCACCGGAACCAAGCTTATCACATGATTACAGCACCAGAACCAAGCTCATTACATGAATACAGCACCAGAACCAAGCTCATTACATTAATAAAGCACCAGAACCAAGCTCACTGCTTGAATACAGCACGGGAACCAAGCTCATTACATGAATACAACACCAGAACCAAGCTCATTACATGAATACCTCGCCAGAACCAAGCTCATTACATAAATACAGCACCAGAACCAAGCTCATTACATGAATAGAGCACCAGAACCAAGCTCATTACATGAGTAGAGCACCAAAACCAAGCTCATTACATGAATACAGCGCCAGAACCAAGCTCATTAGATAAATACAGCACCAGAACCAAGCTCATTACATGAATAAAGCACCAGAACCAAGCTCATTACGTGAATACAGCACCAGGACCAAGCTCATCACATAATTACAGCACCAGTACCAGACTCACTACATAAATGCAGCACAAGAACCAATTTCATCACATAAGTATAGCACCAGAACCAAGCTCATTGCATAAATACAGCACCAGAACCAAGCTTATGATATAAGTACAGCAACAGGAGCAAGCTCATCACTTAAATACAGCATCAGAACAAAGCAAGGAACATAAATAAAGCACTAAAACAAGCTCATTTCATAATTACAGAACCAGAACCAAACATGGGACATAAATACAGGTTGCTTCATAGTGAAGCAGGGAGCTGATAGCCTTATGGTGACCAGGTGCCTAGAAAAGGGTACCTTCTGGCACCCCCTTCAGGGGTGCAGGGTAGTGTGCCCTGTGCGGTCGAACAGGTTGCAAACCCCAAAGGCCGGCCCTGTGCCCACTTCACACTGTACAGAGCTTTAATGTGGGCAGTGTGGGCACCAGTGTAGCGGGGGCAGGAGCTGCTCCCCGCTACACTGGTGAGTGGGTGGTGTGGCATCATTCTCCCTCAGTGCTCCCATAAGATAATTAAAGAACATATGCTCACCACTTAGTCCCCTGCCATGGTCAGCTCTTAGTCCCCCTCTGTTGAAAGGGCTCTTAAAGGCACGGAAGTCCTTGATAGCCTGCTGGAATGACAAGGCAGAAGAGGCTTTCTCCTCTTTGAAGTCGGCCTGTGTGGGTCCCCGGTTTTGGTGACGCCCGACTTCAAGAGGGAATTTGTGGTACAGAGCGATGCCTCCAAAGTAGGTCTCGGTGCGGTACTGTCTCAGGAAGTCAACAGGGATGAGCATCCCGTTGTCTTCCTCAGCCGTAAGCTCACTCCAGCGGAGACCCGGTACAGTATATTGGAGAGAGAGTGCCTGGCCATCAAGTGGGCACTCGAGTCTCTCTGCTATTATCTGTTGGGGAGGAAGTTCTGTCTAGTGACCGACCACTTCCCTCTCAAGTGGATGAGCCAGGCCAAAGAGAGTAATGCTGGAGTCACCAGGTGGTTCTTGTCTCTGCAAAACATTAAGTTCACAGTAAAACACAGGGCAGGCCGGTTACAGGGAAACGCGGATGCCCTGTCCCAAGTACACTGTCTGGCATGTGTTCACCCCCTCAGAGTTGAACAAAGGGGGGAGGTAAGTAGGAAGGCGCAAGGGTCCGTCATTGACGGAAGATACGTGTCACCGAGGTTCCTAGCCTCGGTGAGATAAGAACCGGTAATTTTGTGTGTCAGCGGCAGCTAGTGCTCGCTGACACTGTTTTACTTAGTGTGGCTGTAAAGCCAATCCGGGCTGGTTCTTATTGAGAGCAGCCAAAGAGCAGGGTGGGTCGCTGTTCCCGACATCCAGGCTAGGTTTTGGGCTGGGGTTTGAAAACCCAGCCAGCACCTCAGCTGGGTGTGGTATGCTCCTCCAAGTGATAGAGCTGTGAAAGCACTGTGTTTTTGGGAGCTGAGGAGATCCACCATACTGCACGTCTGAGAGCTGCATGAGAGCTGCTTGCTGGGAGTCAGGCGCCCTAAAGCCTGCTGTGGTCTGCCAGGTGATTTATGTTATTTTGGGAGCTCTTGCTGTGTGAACTAACTCCAGGACTCTGTAAAGCATTGTTTTTTTTCTTTTCTGCCTTTTCTGTGTGAATAAACATTGGACTTTCGTTTTTTCAACCGTGGACTTACCTGTGTATTGCATCCACTTACCCTGCCTACCAGAGCAAATCCTTACACAGGATAACATTATTCTAGTGCGGCTTGCCTGTGCCATCATTCAAAGCAAGACGCACCACCCCCTGCAGCTCAGAAAGTGGGCCTTTGGTGCTGCCTGGAAGAGCGGAAATCAGGAGGTGAGACAACCCCTTTAAGGGAGAGTTCACATCACTGTTACTTTTCCATTCTTCTGATCCATCAGAAGAACAGAAAATAAAGATAAGGTTTGTGATATAATGCATGATTTCACACCCTTTTTTTGTAATGAGAAAATATTTTTGTCCATGTAACTATTATTTTTGTTCCTTTAGATACAGTGAGCTATAATGGAATATACATGCCGTGTAGGTGAGTCTCACATTTCAAATGCTTACCACATGAAACATATGAAAGACAGAAAAACTGCTAACTCTGTAATGTAGTAAAAGGTTTTTGGGTGAAACTAGACAATAATTATATTACATTAAACCAGACCGTTATAGTGTATATGATCCCTCTGTCCAGATATCTGTGAAGAAACCTATACTTACCTGGTTCCTGCTACTCCATTCTGGATTTGTGGCTTCTGGACTGTCCTGACTTCTTGTCCCCGTATGTCAACTTCCACGTGGACATAATTACAGTTAGCGTAGAAAAGAAGAAATGGCTCCGGCAGCATTCCGCAACATCCAATATTCTTTTATTGTAACCTCAAGACACAATACAGCAACGTTTCGACTGCCAAGCAGTCTTTGTCAAGCCTAATTAAACCAAAAACCTTAGGTATATATATACCCCCCACATAAAATGCACGCCCCTTAAAGAGGACCTTTCACCTAAAAAAAATATGTAAACTAAGACCATAGCTTTACTTACATGCCCCCATGAAGTGTTGATCGTTTTTTCTTTTTTCAAACTGTGCCCCCGTTTGTCCGCTATGCCCCCCCGGAATAATTCCCGCCGTCTATGCTAATGAGCCAGCCTCAAATGGGCTGGCTTTAAAAGTTCTCCTCGGCGTGCCTTCTCTCTTCTCCCTGGCACGGAGCGCATCCAATCAGCGCGCTCCGCTCTTAGCCGGATAGACGAAATCGCTCCAGTTCTCTGAAGTCTCGCGAGAACTGGAGCGTCTTCTCCCTGGCTAAGAGCGGAGCGCGCTGATTGGATGCGCTCCGTGCCAGGGAGAAGAGAGAAGGCACGCCGAGGAGAACTTTTAAAGCCAGCCCATTTGAGGCTGGCTCATTAGCATAGACGGCGGGAATTATTCCGGGGGGCATAGCGGACAAACGGGGGCACAGTTTGAAAAAAGAAAAAACGATCAACACTTCATGGGGGCATGTAAGTAAAGCTATGGTCTTAGTTTACATTTTTTTTTTAGGTGAAAGGTCCTCTTTAACATCATCAATATAAAATATATAATAGAATACACATGTCCACAAACTAGATTGCACCTGGTTGTAAATCCGCCGA
Organism: Bufo gargarizans; assembly: GCF_014858855.1. Taxonomy (NCBI): domain Eukaryota; kingdom Metazoa; phylum Chordata; class Amphibia; order Anura; family Bufonidae; genus Bufo; species Bufo gargarizans. The sequence continues at coordinate 78,995,151 of NC_058089.1, forward strand.
GGTCCTGTTGTTAAAGTCGGCGTTCTCCACTGTGTAAAGCGCAGCCGCATCTCAATACATTTGCGTAACCGGATGTGTCACTCGTCTCCATGGTACCCGGCGGCGCCCATACCTTCAACCAATCAATGGTCGCGAATGGCCGCTGACGTCGTTATTGATGCGTCCTCGTCACAGACGTCATCAGCATGCGCACGTCTGTGCGTCACCCTCTGGGATCACGTGAGTGCTGCTTCTAAATCACTATTTATAATTACAGTTAGGTCACTGCTTGAGAAAGATCCCAGGGAGCGGATCGAAACGTCGCGTGTCTGGTGAATAACGCCTGAATTTACTTTACGCCTTGGAGGTGCCGTGGAATTTTTTCCTGCTTATTATCTGAAGGGGGATCGCCTTCTCAACCGCTGGCACTCTGTCTACACTTGATATACAGCGGTGCTGCCCCAATCTTTTTATTTTTGCTACAGTTAGGTCCACATATATTTAGACAGATACAATAATTTTCTAATTTTTGTTCTGTACATTACCACAATGGATTTTGAACAAAACAATTCAGATGTAGTTGAAGTTCAGACTTTCAGCTTTAATTCAGTGGGTTGAACAAAATGATTGCATAAAAATGCGTGGAACTAAAGCATTTTTTTAACTCAATCCCTTTATTTAAGAAGCTCAAAAGTAATTGGACAAATTAAATAATTGTAAATAAAATGTTAATTTCTTACTTAGTTGAAAACCCTTTGTTGGCATTGACTGCCTGAAGTCTTGAACTCATGGACATCACCAGACGCTGTTCATGCTCTTATTGGGTTCAGATCAGATGACTGACTTGGCCATTCAAGAATATTCCACTTCTTTGCTTTAATAAACTCCTGGGTTGCTTTGGCTTTATGTTTTGGGTCATTGTCTATCTGTATTATAAAACACAGACCAATCAGTTTGGTTTCATTTGGCTGGATTTGAGCACACAGTATGTCTCTGAAAACCCCAGAATTCATCCGGCTGCCTCTGTCCTGTATCACATCATAAATAAACACTAGGGACCCAGTGCCACTGGCAGCCATGCATGCTCAAGCCATCACACTGCCTCTGCCGTGTTTTACAGATGACGTGGTATGCTTTGGATCATGAGCTGTACCGTACCATGCCTTCGCCATACTTTTTTCTTTCCATCATTCTGGTAGAGGTTGATCTTGGTTTCATCTCTCCAAAGAATGTTCCTGCAGAAGTGTGCTGTTTTTTAAGATTTTTTCATTATTTTTTTTTAGCAAAGTTCAATCTAGCCTTCTTATTCTTGAGGCTTTTGAGTGGCTTGCACCATGCAGTGAATCCTCTGTATTTACTTTCATGCAATCTTCTCTTTATAGTAGATTTGGATATTGATACGCCTATATCCTGGAGAGTGTTGTTCACTTGGTTGGCTGTTGTGAAGGGGTTTTTCTTCACCATGGTAATTATTCTGTAATCATCCACCACTGTTGTCTTCTGTGGGTGTCCAGGTCTTTTTGCATTTTTGAGGTCACCAGTGTTTTCTTTCTTTCTCAGGATGTACCAAACTGTAGATTCTGCCACTCCTGATAGTGTAGCAATTTCTCAGATGTTTTTTTTTCTGTTTACGCAGATGAAAGATGGCTTGTTTTACCTGCATGGAGAGCTCCTTTGACCGCATGTTTACTTCTCAGCAAAATCTTCAAAATGCAAGCATCATACCTCAATTCAACTCCAGGCCTTTTATGTGTTTAATTGAGAATTAAATAATGGAGGAATTGCCAACACCTGCCCATGAAACAGCCTTTGAGTCAATTGTCCAAATTACTTTCGGTCCCTTTAACCCCTTAAGGACTCAGCCCTATTTCACCTTAAGTACTTGGGCATTTTTTGCAAATCTGACCAGTGTCACTTTAAGTGGTGATAACTTTAAAACGCTTTGACTTACCCAGACCATTCTGAGATTGTTTTTTCGTCACATATTGTACTTTATGACACTGCTGAAATTTGGTCAAAAAAGTAAATTTTTTTGCATAAAAAAATACCTAATTTACCAAAAAGTTAGAAAAATTAGCAAATTTCAAAGTTTCAGTTTCTCTACTTTTGTAATGCATAGTAATACCCCCAAAAATTGTGATGACTTTACATTCCCCATATGTCTACTTCATGTTTGTATCATTTTGGGAATGCCATTTTATTTTTTGGGGCTGTTACATAGCTTAGAAGTTTAGAAGCAGATTTTGAAATTTTTCAGAAATTTTCCAAATCCCACTTTTTATGGACCAGTCCAGGTCTGAAGTCACTTTGTGAGGCTTACGTAATAGAAACCACCCAAAAATGACCCCATTTTAGAAACTAAACCCCCTCAAGGTATTTAAAACTGATATTACAAACTTAGTTTACCCTTTAGGTATTCCACAAGACTTCATGGCAAATGGACATAAAATTTAAGAATTTCGATTTTTGGGAAAATTTTCCAACATAATCAATTTTTTCCAGGAACAAAGCAAGGGTTAACTGCCGAACCAAACTCAATATGGGTTGCCCTGATTCTGTAGTTTGCAGAAACACCCCATATGTGGTCCTAAACGACTGTTTGGCTAAACGCCATATGGTTTTTGCAAGGCAGATTTTGCAGAACTGGTTTTGTTTATACCATGTCCCATGTCAAGCCCCCCGTTGCACCCCTAGAATAGAAATTCCAAAAAAGTGACTCCATCTAAGAAAGTACACCCATCAAGGTATTCAAAACTGGGTGTTCCACAAGAGTTAATGGCAGATGGAGAAACAATTTTGGAATCTCTATTTTTTGAAAAATTTTCAATTTTAACCCTTACTTTATTACTGGAAAAAAATGGGTTAACAGTCAATATGGGTTGCCCTGATTCTGTAGTTTGCAGAAACACCCCATATGTGGTCGTAAGCTACTATTTGGCTAAACGGCAGGACATAGAAGAAGGGGAACGCCATATGGATTTTGGAAGGAAGATTTTGCTGTACTGGTTTATTTACACCATGTACCCTTTCAAGCCCCCTGCTGCACCCCTGGAGTAGAAACTCCATAAAAGTGACCCCATCTAGAAAACTACGGGATAAGGTGTTGTTGTTTTGGGACTATTTTAGGGTAAATATGATTTTTGGTTGCTCTATATTACACTTTTTTGAGGCAAGGTAACAACAAATTTAAATTCTAAAATTGTTTCTACATTCACTATTTAGTTTTGTGGAACACCTAAAGGGTTAACAAAGTCTGTAAAGTGACTTTTGAATACCTTGAGGGGTGTAGTTTCTTAGATGGGGTCACTTTTTTGGAGTTTCTAGTCTAGGCTACATCAGGGGGGCTTCTAATGGGACATGGTGTAAATAAACCAGTCCTTCAAAATCTGCCTTCCAGAAACCATATGGAGTTCCCTTTCGTTCTATGCCCTGCTGTGTGGCTATATAACCATTTACAACCACATATGGGGTGTTTCTGCAAACTACAGAATCAGGGCAATACATATTTAGTTTTGTTTGGCTGTTAATCCTTGCTTTATTACCAGAAAAAAAGGATTCAAATGGAAATTTTGCCCAAAAATTGGTGTTTTGGCACCGTTTTTATTTTATATTTTTAATGCTGTTCATCCGAGGGGTTTGGTCAAATGTTATTTTTATAGGGCAGATTCTTACGGATGCGGTGATACCTAATATGTCTACATTTTAAAATTTATTTAGATTTTATACTATATTATCATTTTAGGAACAAAAAAAAAATTATTTTAGTATCTCCATAGCCTGGGAGCTACAGTTTTTTTTTTTTTGTTGGGCGACTATCTAATGTAGGGGCTAATTTTTTGCAGGATGAGATGGCGGTTTTATTGGCACTAATTAGGGGTGCATATGACATTTTGATCGCTTGCTATTACACTTTTTGTGATGTGAGGTGACAAAAAATGGCTTTTTTTTACACGTTAAAAATAAAAAATTTAACGCTGTTCATCAGGGATGATCCTGGCGCCTCCAGTTCCCGAGGTACTCCGGCCTGCTCTTTCCCGGTCCTAAAAAATCAGGTCCTTGAGGACTGCCTCATAGAATTGGAGGAATGTCCCTGTGCTGCCAGCGCTTTGGGATAGTACAAAAGCGTTATACAAGGCAACCTGTGCCAAGTAGACCGCAACTTTTTTGTACAATGCCGGGTTTTGCGCATGGCATTATATGGCTTGAGGACTTGATCAGAGAGATCAACTCCTTCCATATACCGATTGTAGTCGACGATACAATCGGGCTTGAGGACCGTTGCCGCGGTACCTCGCACAGGGACAGGGGTGATTCTGTTACCGTAGATTGTGGACATTATAAGGACATCCCTCTTGTCCTTATACCTGACCAGCAACAGGTTTCCACTGGTAAGGGCACGGGTCTCACCCCTGGGGATAGGTACCTGGAGGGGTGGGCAGGGAGGCCGTGCTGATTTTTCCACACGGTCCCACAAGCGGACGTGGATCTGGCGGCAAGGGACCTAAACAAGGGAATGCTAGTATAAAAGTTATCCACGTACAACTAGTAACCCTTATCTAGCAGTGGGTGCATAAGGTCCCACACAAGTTTTCTGCTAACACCCAAAGTGGGGGGACATTCTGGGGGTTCAATACGGGAATCTCGCCCCTCGTACACACAAAATTTGTAAGTGTACCCTGAGGTACTCTCACAAATTTTGTAAATTTTTACGCCATACCTCGCCCGCTTAGTGGGAATGTATTGGCGGAAATTGAGTCTCCCCTTGAAAGCAACGAGAGTCTCATCAACCGCTACCTCCCTTCCAGGTACGTAGGCCTGCGCAAATTTGGCCCCGAAGTGATCGATGACCGGCCGTATCTTATACAGAGTGGGGTCTGGTAGAGGACGTCCTCACTCCAGTATTGCCTGACACTCGGCTTTTGCACTAGACCCATATGCAGCAAGAGGCCCCAAAACGTCCTCATCTCGGCTGCACTGACCGGCGTCCAGCCACCAGATCTAGCCAAAAAGGAGCCCGGCTGCTGAGCAACTAACTGTTGGGCATACAGGTTCGTCTGCTCCACCATCAGATTCACAAATGGGTCACTGAAAAAAAAACAAAAAAAGTCAATTTCAGTGAAGCCCACTATGGGAATCTGGATTCCTGGATTGCCAACAAAATCCGGAATCTCGGGCTCAAAATCCACTGGGGGACACCAGCTAAGTTCACCAGTAGGGGGCTCCGGTGGGCTTATTTGGTGGTCCGGGAAACCAGTATGAGAGCCAGGACGGCTCGTACTGGTGTGGGCCACAGGGTCCCTAGCATGTGGGGTACAACACTGATCAGCGGTGGGGCGGGCTATGCGCTAACAGTGGCCGGACGCTAAGAGTGACGGCCACAGTCAGCGCACGCAAAAAAAAAGTGGTGGGGGGGGGCAAGTGGCAGCACTCCTGGGTGGGTCTAGGGTCTCACAGCTAAGTGCTGTGGACCCCAACCACCAGAAACAATAAATCAGATAAAGTTTTTTTGTTTTTTTTCCCTAACTCTCCCTTCTATCCCTGCCTAATCATGCCTCTCCCTCACTGACCCTAACCTACCTGAAGGGTGATGGGTGCAGGAAGGTGATGGGTGCCAAGGGGGGGATCACAGGAGCTGGTGCAGAATGGTGCAGGAGCAGCAGCAGGAAGAGGAGGGGAAAGAGGAGCGTTGGGAGTTTGAATCTCCCGCCTCTCTCCCCACACCAATCAGCACCAAAGACAGCACCGCCAGCACCAAGGACAGCATCGCTGCCTCAAATGCTCAGACTGTGATTGGTGGTGTGTAATCACACTACCGATCACTGTCCTTTTCCGGTTCATCGTGTCACCGGAGACCCGAATGGACCGGAAACGCAGCAAACCTCAGGTCTGAATTGTCCTGCGGTTTGCTCTGATCGCCGATGCGGGAGGGGTCACATGATTTCAGTGGACATCCTGTTCCGATTAATCCCCGCCGCGCCGCAATGTAGTTGTCAAGTTATGACGTACCGGTACGTCATGGGTCCTTAAGGACTCGGCAAACATGCCGTACCGGTATGTCCTAAGTCCTTAAGGGGTTAAAAACAGGGTGCCACATGTAAAGGAGCTGAAACTTGTAAACCCTTCATCCAATTTTAATGTGAATACCCTCAAATGAAAGCTAAAAGTCTGGACTTTATGTCCATGTCCATTATATAAGTATAACTTGAAAATGTTTTAGTAAACAGGTGAAAAAATAAATAAAATTGTGTGATTGGCCAAATATATATGGACCTCAGGCCCAGTGCCACCCATAAGCAAAGTAGGCCACCACGTAGAGTGCATTCTTGCTGGGGGCGCCCGCGGTGGCCTACTTTGCTTATGGGTGGCACCGGCCCTGCCTGCCGCTCACCCCCTGCAACCTGTGGCATCCCCGTATCTATGGGGTACGGACTGCTGGCTGCGCTGTGGAAGTATCTCCGACTCCTCACACACAGCAGAGAGAGCGGGCTGCTGGCAGATAGGCATGTATAGTGCGACATGAATAGAAACAGTGACCTCTACTGGACAGCCCATACTGCCCCTAGGAGACAACTTCCCTGTCTCCTAGGCGCAGTATGGGCTTTGTCCAGTAGAGGTCACTGTTTCTTCTCGTCTCGCACTATACATGCCTATCCGCCCGCAGCCCTCTCTCTCTGATGTGTGCGAGGAGTCGAAGATACTACTGCAGCGCAGACAGGGGGAATAGGGGAGGACCCCTACTACTGTTTGTGGGTGTAGTGTGCCTCCACATGTGCCATGGAGACCATAGTCAGTTCTTCTATGTGCAGCTCAGTATGGTGCCCTACGCCTGGCTTCACCAGGATTACATTGCCAGCTCAGTCCTTGTACACTGGGGGGGAGGGGGCACATTCCTGTCCCGTGAAAAAGGGGTGGATCAAAGGGCGTGGTCAATAGACGGAATCAATGGGGCGGCAAAATTAGCTTTTGCCTAGGGTGGCAAAAATCCTTGCACCAGCCCTGATGGACCTAACTGTATATGCACTATTACAGTCAATGGCTGTCCTCAGAGGTGAAGACTCCCCCACCGACATGTCGCTGCTGGATCACGTTCCGCTTGGGAACACTTTACTACTGAGCCCAGTCATTGGTTGCATCAGCACATGTGACCCCATCCATTTAGAAGTTGATAGACGGGGAAGGGGGAAGGGGAGGACTTCTTTAGGCTACATTGACACTACAGCAAAAAAAAAAATGGCCTTGAAAAACAGACACACTGTCAGTTTCTCATGTCCATTTTTCAACCATTTTTGCATCCATTTTCTGGATGTTTTTAACAGCCATTTTGCATCCTTTTAAATCCCAACTCCTGCAGTATACGTAATTTCCCTCATAGTGGCCCCAACATTAATAATGTCCCCCATATTGTCTCCCAACAGTAATAATGTCCCGAGCACATTGCACGCGTAGGGAGATTCATTCTTCACTTGATGCAGAATGACCTGCGCTCCCAGCGTGATGACATCACTATGTGCTCCTAGTGATCATGATGGGAGCGCATGGTAACATCATCATGCTGGGACAGCAGGTACGTCAGCATCAAGAGAGGAGAGACTGTCTCTGCATGTGCAAGTGGATGAGAGGAGTAATTTTTATTTTTTTAACCCTTACAATGACCCTAAAAGACCATTTTTTTGTCACTAGTATACCAGTTTTTAACAGCTATCAGATGGGTGCAATCCTCTCTATTAGCTATTATAAATGGTCCCCTCGATTTCAATGGAGTCTGTCTGGCCATGAAAACGGCCACAAATAGGGCATGACCTATTTTTTTGACGGCTGCTATTCTCCGGTCATTAAAAAATGGCCATATGAATAGCCCAATTGACTTCAATTGGTTCTAAAAACATTGGAGTGTACCTACAACCAAACATGTAGACTTGATTGTCCTCCTAAACAGAGGCACAGAATTTGTTTCGTGATAATCTGTGATTGTCTACAACAAAACATTTTGGCACGCTCTACTGCATGCTGTCTTCTAGGAGAAATTGGGGAACTACTAAAGCCTTTTGTTTAGGCTAAGCTTTGAAAGAATACTAGATGTGTGATAGAAATGTCAGTCCAAGACATTTAACCCGTTCAAAACCAGCCTCGTACATGTACAGCACCGGAACGATGTGTAAATATGGCGCCGTCTCGCCCGTGCAGCGGGCGCCATGGCTGGCAAATCTCTGCTGTTTGAAGCAGAGACCTGCGGCTAATTACCGTGACCGGCAATAATGCCGATCGCGGTAATTAAATGCTTTAGATGCCATGACCAAGTGAGGTCACGGCATCTAAATGCACAAAAACCCAGAAGCTTGCGCTTTTGGGCTTCCTACCGTTGACCCGTGTGGCCAATTGGGGCATCGGTAGTTGGATTGAACACTTTCAGCCTCGCTGACAAGGCTGAAAGTGTTCATGCTGCAATTCTTATTTTGGCCACCAGATGAAAAGCCAGGATAAGAAATGAGCAATATTGAGTTTAAATGGCATTTTAAAAATCCCTGATAGACCAAAATGTAAAATTAAAAAACATAATTTATAGGCTCATTCATATATGAGCCACAAAATCATCACAAACATATTTTTTTAAAATGTTAAAAAATATATTTAAAAAAAGTTTTAATCACCACCATATAATTAAAAAAATAAATACCTAAATAACAATAAATATTAACATCATGGGTATCACCGTAACCAAAAACGCCCATACTATTAAAATAGGAAAAAATATTTCTAATCCGGTAAATGGCATAACAGAAAAAAGGGTCAAAATGGCAAATTTGCCATTTTTTCATTGCTTCTCGTAACCAAAAAAAGTAATAAAATGTGATCAAATAGTCACGCACACTCCAAAATGGTATCAATAAAAACTACAGATTGTTCCGCAAAAAATTAGCCCCTAAACAGCTCAGTAGACATAAGTATAATAAAGTTATGGGGGTCAGAATATGGTGATGTAAACAATAAAAAAAAGTATCAAAGTTTACATTTATTTTTACACTATTTAGATATAAAGAACCTATACATATGTGGTATGGTTGTAATCATACTGACCCTGACAATGAAGGGCATGGGTCAGAACAAAACCCGTAAAACGGTGGGGGAATTGCATTTTTTTTCCCCAATTTCACCCCTTTTGGAATTTTTTTACCGCTTCCCACTACATTTTATGCCATAATTAATGGTGGCATTAGAAAGTACAGCTTGTCCCTCAAAAAAAAAAAGCCCTCATACAGCTATATGAGCAGAAATATAAAAAATGTATGGCTCAGGGAATTCTCGAAGTGCCAATATTTGCGATAAAAATTTGCAATTAGAATATCGAGATCAACACTATGAGGAAATAGCAATACCGTATTGAATGGGAATATAGCCTTTATTGTAAGGTGGAGACTACTGCTAGACCAACAATTAGTAAGTAGGTTGGGAGAAAAAACAAGGGTGCGTTTCTTTGCCATTGAGTGTGAATGCATCCCTATATTCAAATAGAGAGAACCATATTTTTGACGATCAAAATTCAAACCAGAAACCGGAGAGTGTAATTGGTCACAGATTGCTTGCATATTCGGATCAGAGGTCATAGTCATAGATTATGATCATTTTAGTCATAGATTATATGTCTACTATATGGATCAGTAGTATTTTATTGTATATTTTATCGTAATTTGGGCATTTTTATAGATCAGACATTCTGATTGTTTTGTGAACATTTTATTTCTGTGTTAATAAATTGTTTGTATCCACATGAGCCCAACTGATTGAGTGCCAACCAGATTCCTGTTTCTTAATATTAGATTTATGTTCGTTTAATCGTACCTTAATTACTCTTTTTGTCTGTCCGATGTACCATAAACCACATGGACATCGAATGCCATAAACAACATTTTTTGTCATATATGTAGAAAAAGGACGCATTGTGATTTTATATCCCTATATTGGGTGATATATCGAATCTCCTTTTAAAATGGAGTTACAGTTAGTAAAGGATAAACATGGGAAGGTTCCTTTCTTCCTTGCAGCTAAAAAAGTCTGTTTGTTTTCCTTTTTTCTTCTGATGTCACCTCTGATAAGTGTATTCCCTACAGTTCTACCTCTCCGATATGAAAAAAACTAGGTTTTTCTTTAAATAGATTGCTATATTTTTTATTGTGTGTAAGAAGGTACTAGGAATCATCGTATATGATAGGTACATGTCACCGAGGTTCCTGGCCGCGGTGGAGTAAGAGCCATTTTTTATGTGTCAGCAGCAGTTGCTGTTTGACACTTTGATACTTAGTATGGCTGTAATAGCTGATCCGGGACGGCTCTTACTGGGAGTTGTCAAAGTGCTGGGTGGGTGACTACTCCTCATGTTCCAGGACGGGTTTTTCCAGTCATAAAAACCAGCCAGCACTGCCAGGTGGAGTGGATTACCTCCATCTGATAGTGGAGCTCAGGAGGTCTGTGTGCTGAGATCTGAAGGCTGTGTTGGGATCCGCCTCTTGAGCCGGGCTGGAGGGCTCAGACCCCTGTGAGGGTGAACAGGCCGCCTAACGACTGCCTGTGGACTTGACAAGGCAGAACTTCCAACAGGGTGTGAAGTAACACCCAGGAGAAAAGATGACTGTTTTGTATATGAACTTTTCATGTGTGTGAATGATCATTAAGCAACTTGCGATTGATGTTTTGAACCAAGAATTTGTACTTTGCCTCTGAGCTGCACCCGCTAATCCTAACTACCATAGCGAATCCCCACATTTGGTGGAGGATGTGGGCAAGCACAGTGAGGCTGGCGTGAATGCCAATATATTTTTTGATTTGCATTTTTGGGCACGGTTGTATGTCGCACATCAAACCAGCGGTATTACAACCCGTACCCCGCGACAAAATGGAGGCTGTTGTGAAGGCCCTCGTGGAAGCTAATCTGCAGCAGCAAGAGACCAACCAGCTGCTGCTACAACACATGATGGCTTTGCAGACAGTAGGAGCAACCCCAAGCATCCACGATGCCCGGAAAGCAGTTCATGCAGCGATCCCTAAGATGACACCCGCAGACGACATCGAAACCTACCTGGCAATGTACGCGAAAGTGGCCCCCAGGGAAAAGCTGCCCCAAGACCAGTGGGCTGAGGCTGGCATCAGAGTCCCAGCGCGTATATTTTGACTTGCGGGACGATCAAGCGGCCGACTACCCGAAGGTAAAAAGTGATATTTGGTAAATGTGTCCAGGCCCAGCGGGTACATCAGTGGGGGTTTAAGCCGGCTGAGCCCGCGAGACCCCAGTATTATGACTTACTTCACCTTTTGCAAAAGTGGCTACAGCCTGATGTGCTGAGTCCCACGGCTATGCTGGATAGACTATTGGCTGACATATTCTGGAGGGCATTGCCACCTGGAAATGCCCTGGAAATGGTGGACCTGGTGAAACACTATAAGGCCACTAAGAATCTTAAGGGGCATTCTTTCGGGAGGGGGGCAGATAAACCCCAGAACTCCCCACCCCAGGCCCAATGGTATGAGCCGCAAAAACCCAAGAGCAGAATATACAATCAGTGATACAGTCCTAACCTAAGTATCTGAGGAAAGGGATTTAGGGGTCATTATTTCAGAAGACTTAAAGGTAGGCAGACAATGTCATAGAGCAGCAGGAAATGCTAGCAGAATGCTTGGGTGTATAGGGAGAGGCATTGCCAGTAGAAAGAGGGAGGTGCTCATGCCACTCTACAGAGCACTAGTGAGACCTCATTTGGAGTATTGTGCGCAGTACTGGAGACCATATCTTTAGAAGGATATTGATACTTTGGAGAGAGTTCAGAGAAGAGCTACTAAACTAGTACATGGATTGCAAGATAAAACTTACCAGAAAAGATTAAAGGACCTTAACATGTATAGCTTGGAAGAAAGACGAGACAGAGGGGATATGATAGAAACTTTTAAATACATAAATGGAATCAAGAAGGTAAAAGAGGAGAGAATATTTAAAAGAAGAAACACTGCTACAAGAGGACATAGTTTTAAAAGTTGGGGCAAAGGTTTAAAAGTAATATCAGGAAGTATTACTTTACTGAGAGAGTAGTGGATGCATGGAATAGCCTTCCTGCAGAAGTGGTAGCTGCAAATACAGTGAAGGAGTTTAAGCATGCATGGGATAGGCATAAGGCCATCCTTCATATAAGATAGGGCCAAGGGATATTCATAGTATTCAATATATTGGGCAGACTAGATGGGCTAAATGGTTCTTATCTGCCGACACATTCTATGTTTCTATGTTTCTATGATGACACGTGGTCGTCACTGGTGTTGAATTCCTCCGAGGCCCCAACAATTATTCATTCAGCGTACAGAAAAGAACAAGTATGTGGCTGGAGGTAGATCACACGGTCATTGGATATCAATTTTACAGCAGGCCAGCGGACTACAGGCCCCAACAATTATGCATTCAGCGTACAGAAAAGATCAAGTGATTATGTGGCTGGAGGTCTATTAGATAGTCAATGGATATCAATTTTACTGAAGGACAGTACAAATACAGGTCAAATAGATATGTTTAAAAGAACTAAAAATATAATATTGTAATAAAAACATGGCTAACGAAATTCCCCCTCTTGAATAAACCCCTAATGATAATAGTTGAAACACGTGGTCGTCACAGGTGTTGAATTCCTCCGAGGCCCAAAACATTAGGCATTCACTGGACAGAAAAGGCCTTTTATGCCGCTGTATTTACCTAAGACAGGGACCATTATTTGTTCTGGATAGTGGTGGATATTTGTGGGCTGTCATGAGGAAATTCAATTAAACGTGGTCGTCAAATCTTAACATGTGTTTAATTCCCCCGAGATCCTTGCCTCATTCATTTTTAGAAATGTGAGGTAGTCCACACTGTCGTAAGCTAGGTGAGTGTGCTTATCGGTCACGATCCCTCCTGCTGCGATGAACGTCCTTTCGGACAGGACTCTGGACGCAGGACAAGCCAAGAGTTTCATGGCAAATTGTGCCAACTCTGGCCACAGGTCAAGCCTGCACATCCAGCAGTCCAGGGGTTCCTCGCTTCTCAGAGCGTCCACATCGGCGTTAACCCGATGTAGTTGGACACCTGTCGGTCTAGGCGTTCCTTGAGGATGGATACGGAGGGCGGCTGTCGATGGGTTGGCTGCATGAATGATCTCATATCCGAAGTGACCAACACATCTTCAAACCGCCCTCTCCTTGCATGCGCTGTTGGATTGGTACCCGCAACTGTTTCTCTGTGAGTGGAAATTCCTCTGCCAGTGCCTGCAAAAGCAGAATGCAGCATTTCTCGAAGCAAGGCCTGGAAGTGCTGCATTCTGACAGCCCTCTGTGATGCTGGTAACATGTCCGTCATTTTGTGTTTGTACCTGGGGTCTAAGTACATTGCCACCCAGTACTGGTCCTTGCCTTTTATGCATTTTATACGGGGGTCCCTCTTCAAACACTGGAGCATGAAGGCTCCCATTTGCACTAAACTGGAAGCGGTGGAGTGGCCTGGCTCCTGCTCATCGTCCAGGATAATGTCGTCCTTGGTCTCCTCCCCTTAGCCACGGACAACACCAGGGATCCAAGAAAAGTTTAAAGCAAGCTCTTCTTGCTCCTCCTCCTCCTCCACCCCGGCACCATCCTCCTCTGACTCCTCTTCAGACTCCTGTTGACTCGTCTCAGATGGAGTAGCACCCCCTGGGAATTAATCCAGCATTGCGACTTTCTCATCTTCCTGCTTCTGCTCCTCGACAGCTTGATCAATGACATGACACAATGCACACTCCAGAAAGAAGATGTAAGGTACAATGTCACTGATGGTACCCTGGCTGCGACTGACCAGTTTGGTGATCTCATCAAATGGCCGCAGAATTATGCATGCGTTACGCATGAGCAGCCACTGGCGCGGTGAAAAAAAAAAACTCCCCAGAACCTGTCCTGCCGCAGAGTTCGTACAGGTAGTCGTTAACTGCACGCTTAGGCTGGAGCAGCCTATCAAGCATATACAAGGTGGAGTTCCAGCGCGTCGGGCAGTCACAAATCAGACGTCTGAAGGTCAGGTGGTATCGCCGCTGAACGTCAGCAAGGGGAGCCATGGCCATGTAAGATCTTCTAAAATGGCCATAGATTTTGCTGGCCTGCTGCAAGACGTCCTGGACCCCGGCAATGAATCGCTGCTTACTAAGTTCAGGATATGTGCCATGCACAGCACGTGTGTCATTTTGCCCTGTTTCAGCACGCTCAGCAGATTGGCACCGTTGTCGCACACCACTTTACCAACTGTCAAATTGAGCGTGGTTAGCTACTGATCGGCCTGTGACTGCAAAGCTAAAAGGAGTGCAGGACCAGTGTGGCTCTTGGTTTCCAGGCACAACAGCCACAGCACAGCCTGGCATGTCGAATAGGTTCTGGGGAGCTTGGGGGGCGCAGAGGAAGAGGAGGTAGCAGTGGAAAAGGAGGAGTCAGCTGAGGAGGAGACGGAGGATGGATTAGGAGAGGGAGAAGAAGAGACAGGCCTGTATGCAATCCGTGGCGGTAACACCAAATCCACACGGGTGCCATGGGTTGCATGCTTGACAGCTGTCAGAAGGTTTGCCCAGTGGGCAGTAAAAGTTATATACAGTTGCAAGAAAATATGTGAACCCTTTGGAATGATATGGATTTCTTCACAAATTGGTCATAAAATGTGATCTGATCTTCATCTAAGTCACAATAATAGACAATCACAGTCTGCTTAACTAATAACACATCCCCAAGAGCTAATTAGAATGAGGTGTCAGCCAACTAGAGTCCAATCAATGAGATGAGATTGGAGTTGTTGGTTACAGCTGCCCTGCCCTATAAAAAAAACACACACCAGTTCTGGATTTGCTTTTCACAAGAAGCATTGCCTAATGTGAATGATGCCTTGCACAAAAGAGCTCTCAGAAGACCTACGATTAAGAATTGTTGACTTGGAAAGGGTTATAAAAGTATCTCCAAAAGCCTTACTGTTCATCAGTCCACGGTAAGACAAATTGTCTATAAATGGAGAAAGTTCAGCACTGCTGCTACTCTCCCTAGGTTTGGCCGCCCTGTAAAGATGACTGCAAGAGCACAGCGCAGAATGCTCAATAAGGTAAAGAAGAACCCTAGAGTGTCAGCTAAAGACTTACAAAAGTTTCTGGCATATGCTAACATCCCTGTTAGCGAATCTACGATATGTAAAACACTAAACAAGTATGGATTTCATGGGAGGATACCACAGAGGAAGCCACTGCTGTCCAAAAAAAAATTGCTGCACGTTTACAGTTTGCACAAGAGCACCTGGATGTTCCACAGCAGTACTGGCAAAATATTCTGTGGACAGATGAAACCAAAGTTGAGTTGTTTGGAAGAAACACACAACACTATGTGTGGAGAAAAAGAGGCACAGCACACCAACATCAAAACCTCATCCCAACTGTGAAGTATGGTGGTGGGGGCATCATGGTTTGGGGCTGCTTTGCTGCGTCAGGGACTGGACGGATTGCTATCATCGAAGGAAAAATGAATTCTCAAGTTTATCAAGACATATAGCTTCAGGATGCCCTTCTGGGAGAAATATTTCCTTACAGGGACCTTCCATTGCAGTCTACCAATGGCCACAAATTTTCTAAAGGCCTGAGTCTACCAGTTTATATGGCAGTAGTTGATGGGCTAGCAGTTCCGACAAGCTGGCAGTCAGCCGTTGGGCAAGAGGGTCATCCGCTTTTTACGCTTGAACATTTGGAGCACGGAAGCCTGCCTTTTGCCAGATGAACATGAAGACAGCACATTGGAAGGTGGAGTGGAGGGCAAATGGGAGGAGAAGGAGAAGAGGCAGGACGTGGAGCACCGGGAGTGTGGCTTTGTGGGTTCTGACGGTGTTGCTCCCACTGGGCTCGGTGATAGGAGGCCAGGTGCCTTCTTAAGGCGGTCGTCCCTAGGTGAGTGTTGGGCTTACTGCGACTTATGCGTTGACAGCACAGGCTGCAGATGGCAACACTATTGTCAGCAGCAGAGACGTTAAAAAAAAACACACTGCCGGCATCCTGGGAGCAGCAGATATGGATGTGCATGGTGGATGGCTCGTTCCAAACACATTAACAGTCTGCTTTTTGCGTCGTGTGCACTGTAAGTTCTGCCTGCTTCTCCTTCTCCTCCCTATCTGCTGCACTGTCTCTCCCTCTGAGCTCCCCTCCTCTTCCTCTCTTGTGGGCAACCACATGTTGTCCATCCACATGTCATCATCGTCACCTTCACCACCACTGACATAAAAAATATCGGAGTAGGCAGCAACAGCAGGGACCACCCTCCTTGGGCTGATCTGGGTACTGATGTCAGACTGCTGGGTGGCGACCGTTGATACCTCATCTTCCTGATCCGATGCCAAGAATGGCTGCGCATCGGTAAGGTCTTGGAATGGATGGGAAAATAATTCCTCTGACTCGAGCAGAGGGGATATGGTGGTGGTGTCTTTGGGGGTGCACACAGCAGAGAGTGAAGATGGTGCAGATAGAGAGGATGTGGAGGGTGCAGAAGCGGAAGGCTGAGTGAGCCACTCAACCAACTCTGGTGTGTCACGTAATCGCATGTACCTTCTGTAATTCCCACTTAGGCTTCGCCTGGTGCACCTGCCCAACCCCGTACCACCCCTGCGGAATGGCCTACCTCTTCCTCTGCCTGTCATTTTCTAAATGACCCTGTGACAAAGTCCCTATAGATGAGCAGTATTTGTGGAAGAAGGTATATCACACCCCTGCCTCAATTAGTTTTTGTTCCAATAGCGTTTGTCACTCTGTGTAGCGGTGGTAATGCAGCAGAACCACACACAAATGCTGCACTACCCAAATGCACTATATAGAAAGTATATTATAGGTATATCACACTCTTTCCTCAATCAGTTTATTTGGGGGGGCAACTGGGATATCACACCAGTTGAAATTATTTGTTCCAATAGCGTTTGTCACTCTGTGTAGCTGAGGTAACGCAACAGAACTGCAAACAAATGCAGCACTACCCAAATGCACTATATAGAAAGTATATTATTGTCCCGGTCATATTGGTGTTTGACCGTGACGCAGTTGCCATGCAGACTGGTTGCCGGTGGCAACGTGTTGTTGGCAGTTTGCATGTGAACTTCCCCTTTAAGGTTTGCCTCCCTGCTGTTTTGTGAGCAAGGGGTTAATCTTCTTGCTAGTGGGGATTAAGGTGTTTCCTGGGTGTGGCCGTGGGCTTGATATATACCTGTGGTTTGCTGGCTGGGTGCAGTTGTACTACAGCTTTGCTTTGTGTTGGAGCTTTGCTCTTTGCCTGGGTGTTTCTGCCCAATCCTTGAGGGCCACCTTATGGAACATAAATTGTCTTCCCTTATGTACCCTCCATGTACCTTACCCTCACTTGTTGTTTGTGTGGTGTGGGTTTATGTTCTGGGTGTGTGTAGCGTTTTGTTGGTTGTTACATGTCTGGGCTGTTGTTGGTGTTGGTCCCTGCGTGTATGCTATACGTCACCCGGTATGTTGATTCCGCCAGAAGGGGGTTGGTTTCCTGGAGGGGTGAACCATTTGCCAGGTGGTGCAGTTGCTGGAGTGCTGGTTCCTATGTGTCAGTACGTATTGCATCTGTATGGTGTTTGGATTGCTGTGCGTCTGTTTGGGTTCCAGTTAACTTCTGGTGTGTTCTTTGTTGGTTTCTTCCAGCAGCTGTGTCAGGTAAGTGACCAGGTTTACTGTGTTTTTGGTTCAGTTGTTACTGGCCACTGGTTATTTAACTGTCATTCCACTTGGTGTGTTTTCCCTTTGTTGCTAGGCCTTTGGAGACACTGGTTCATCCATGTCTTGGATGAACCTGGTTGCCTCTTGTCCCTGTCTCCTAACCTCAGGGAAATTCAGGGATTTCAGGGTTCTGAGGTTCCAGCGTATGGGCCCTCCTACCTTATGGCAGTTAGGAGAACAGGGACAGATTTAGGCTGTATTACACAAATTGTGCAGGCGATTGTCGGGAAGGAAGTGTTCCTTCCCAGCAATTACCTGCTTGCTAGCAGAGGAGACAGCTGTTATTATATGTAGTGATCTCGTCAGTACCGCTAATGCCATCACTTGTTCCCACACTGAATCATTGTTTGCTGGCAGATCATGATTAGACACCGCTGGCAATAAACACATTTTATCTCTCTCTCTCGCTATATACCGTATTTTTCACCCTATAAGAGGCACTTTTTTCCTCCCAAAGTGAGGGGAAAAAAAATTGTGTGTCTTATGGGGCAAATACTAATGAGCGCTTCCATTATGGAAGCGCTCATTATTACCGTGCTCACACTGTGCGCGTTAGGTCACAGCACAGCACATGACGATAATAATAATAAAATAGCTGGATCCTATGAGTGGTGGAAACCGGAGAAGGAGAGGTAAGTTTATTTATTTTATTTTTTATTTATTTGCCCTGAGGCATGGGGGTCTGATCTGAGGTATGGACATCTCATCTGAGGTATGGAGGTCTGAATCGGGGGGGGGGGGGGGGGGGTCTTATTTATATTGGGGCTCTAATCTGAGGTCTGATTGGGGGTCATTCACATTGGGGTCTGAGCTGAGATCTGATTCTGGGTCTTATCCGAAGTCTTATTAGGATCTTAGTAACATTGGGTTTTGATCTGAGGTCTTATTGGGGGTCATATTAACATTGGGGGGTCTGATTGGTGGTCTGATCTGAGGTCTAATGATTTTTTTTTTCTTATTCTCCTCCTCTAAAACCTAGGTGCCTCTTATGGGCAGTCGCTTCTTTTAGGGTAAAAAATAAGTTATATGTAGAGAGATAAAATGTGTTTGTTAATTATTAATTATGTTGCTCTATTACATTTTTGTAATTACTAAATAAATTAGACTTTTGCTGTGTCCTGTGTGGTAAGGTGAACGGAAAAGTGTATGGTAAAGTCCTAGAAGGGGTGTATATCCCACCCAACTTCCTCAACTGGGTGAGGTAAATAAAATCTAGAAG
The DNA here is from genome assembly GCF_014858855.1 of Bufo gargarizans. Classification (NCBI taxonomy): domain Eukaryota; kingdom Metazoa; phylum Chordata; class Amphibia; order Anura; family Bufonidae; genus Bufo; species Bufo gargarizans. The sequence goes on from NC_058089.1 coordinate 79,014,120, forward strand.
GTTAAAATGGTCTCAGCAATGTGTAGGTTGCTGAGACAGTTTTGTTAAGTTTGTGGGCTGGATTTTATTCCAGGGCAGATTTTCCCCATAGCCTGAGGGATCCCCAGCTGAAGCCAGCTGGGATTGTTAAGGGGAAATAAAGCACAGTCAAGGCTGTCAGTCTGGGGAGAGTAATGCCTCGAGAAAGTCTGGGAAACTGGCTGTCCTGCTGGCTAGAGAAGCCGAATTCTCTTTGTGACCTGTGTTTAATAGGTGAGCTAGGATCTTCACTGTATTAGCCAGAGCCTAGACGGGCAGGTGCTTATTTTGGTTTGTTTTATGTTTTGTGGTGCTGGACCTTCACCTTACCCAGTGAATTATAACTGGGGTTGTCTGTATTGCTGTAGTGTTATAAATAAAGCAACGTTTGGCCTTTAAGCCTGTGGTCTGCAACAGAATCTGTCATCGCCGCCCTGCCTGAGAGTGTAACCCCTTACACCTGGTATCCAGAGATGTATCTGTAGATACCACTGCATTGTACATGTATACTAGTAAAGGTTTTTAGTTAGAGAAATTCCACTCTCTAGAGTTGTCAAGCCTGTGGCTCAGCTAGTAAAGATTTTGCCTCTGATACAGAAGGTCCCTGGTTCAAGACCAGCCAGTGACAATTTGAATAAAAGGGGAATAAAAGTTTTTAAATACACAGGGGTGTTCTTAATCAATATTATAATGCTCAAGGCCCTAGTTATATGGTGGAATGACTTTTATTTTACCCCTTCCTGACCTCCGCTATACATGTACAATCTAAGGGAGCAAAGAACAAATGATCGCATGTTAAAGTCCTTTAGGGTGATTTAAAACAAGTGAAAAGAAATGAAGAGAAAAGTTTTTAAAACTATAAAAATAAAATAAAAACAAAAACAAATAAAGATTATTGTCACTGTTGCGAACAAAATGTCTATACTATTAAAACAAAAATGTTTTTTTTTTCATATGGTAAACTCAATAATGGAAAAAAAAATTAAAAACTACAGATTCACCATTTTTTTGTGGCTTCATCTCCCCAAAAACATTGAATACAAAATGTTCAAAAAGGCATATATCAAGATGGTATCAATAAAAACTAAAGATTGCCCCACAAAAAAACACTTACTTGGCTTGACCACACCTTCTGCCAGTTTGGCCCCTTCTACAACATGGGGCCACTTCTACGTTTTCATCCAGGGTCACTTTGAATGCCCAATCTGACCCTATGTCTGTCTCATAAAGCCCTTACCCTGAGCGGTGTAGTTGCCATAATGGGGTCTCTTTTTAGGGGTTTCTACTGTACTGGTACCTACTCTTTAAAAATAACATGAAACCTGTAAGCCAATTCATCAAAATGCATGCTTCAAATGCCGAAAGGCTTTCCCTTCTGCAGTAATTTACATCCAGATTTATGGCAGTACCTGCCTAGCAATTTCAAAAGGTGTGTGTCTCAACAGTTGGGCACACCATATTGGGAACTGAAATGCCATATCTGTTGAAAGCATGCAACTTTCATTTTGCACAGTCCCCTGCTCATTAATTTCTGCAAACTACCTGTGGTCTCAAAATGCTTTCTCCACCCCTTGATAAATGCCTTGAGGGGTGTAGTTTCCAAAATGGGGTCACTTCTTAAGGGTTTCATTTATTGCTTCACATCAGAACCTCTAAAACTGTCGGCACAAGCTCTGTAAATCCCCACAGTGGATCTCAAATGTGCATTGTGGCTCTTTTTTTTCCCTGACCCCTGTTTTATGTCTAGCCAAAACATTAATGCCACATGTAGGATGCTTCTAACACCAGGAAAAACAGTATAATACAAAAGGGCTTTATTTTCCCAGTGGTACGAACTGGGCACTACATATTGGGCACTGAAATTGCATATCTGTGGAAAAAATGCAGTGTTTACTTTGCACCATCCATTGTATATTAAAAGGGTTATCCCATGACTAATGGAAAAAAAATGAAAATTAGACATCATATAGTACATGACAATATTTTTCTAACAAAGCGAGTCTCAGCCTTGTACCTCATATGGATCCAGAGATCTCCTCATTCATTGCTTTGCTAGATTTATATCAAGCTGACAGCTCAGAGGGAGTGTTTTTTTCTGCTGCAGCTCAGGGGGCGTGTCCATGCTCTCCCTATCACAGCTCAAGAGGCAGTTGAAGAATGAAACTGAGCATCTGCGGCCATCTCAGTAAGCTGGACAAAGTAATGAGAAAAAAACGAACAGCAGGTGGCACTATACAGATACATTTTATTGTATAACTTGGTGGCTATACTAAATTTCTAATTCCATGCAATTACAAAAGTATTCAGATCTAGGTGCTGGTTTGAAAACTTTTAAATATTTTTCATGGGACTACTTCTGCAAAAAAAAAAAAAACTGTGTGGTAAAAATTCTTACTACATGCCTTTTATAAATTGCTTGAGGGGTGTCGTTTCTAAAATGGGGTCACTTCTTCTGGACTTTTTAAATTTCACCTCAGGGCTCAAACTACATGCCCTGCATGTTAAAACATTCTATCAAACACATGTGGGGTAAAACATTCACTACCCCAAAACATTTTTTATTTAGGGGTCACTACTTAATGTTTTCCATTTTATTGGAGTCCATAAATGAAACATAGGGCAGATAGCCTTTCCACCTAAATCTACCCTCAAAAGCCAAATACTATTGTAACTCATCCTAGTAAACCACCTAATACACCCTAAATGACAGAGTGATCACCCCAAATGGGCTTCACATGCCAAGACTGTGCCTGGCACACGCTAGTACACCCTAATGTGATAGGGAAGCACCAAGATAAAGGAATTTACTAGGAAGCAAAAATGGAATAGAAGCCTCACTTTTGACCTGGAATATCCATGTCTATTGAATGGGTAATAGACTATAACTGACACACATCAGCAATACAATGACTTCACAATCCAGACATCTTGTATACAATCAGATGGAATAAACAACCCACAACAGTGGTGAGGAAGTCGGAAAAAGGGAAAAGTTGAAATTTTTCAGGGAAAGACTGGACTTGCACCAAAATGTGTCACTTTTCTATAGCATAGAACTGGTGTTTCTCCACACAGAACTTGAAGTCAGTGTCAGACTGGGGTTCCTTGGGCCCACCAGAGGACATTATTCTTGTGGCTAAACTCCCATAGTATCAGTAAAGTTTTGATTCAAAGAAATAGACCCTAGTGACAAGTGAGTGGCTCCAAAGCAGCTCCTGGATCTTTGGGGCCCACTATGATATCTGAGTCTGGGCCCACCAGAGATCCTTTGGTACTCTCATGAGCCAGTCTAATGCTGGTTGCATTAAGGGTTTGTTTCCCACTATGAAAACTCCTGCTCATATGCCCTATACGTGATATATAAATGTTAGACACTGATACTTCCAAAAATATAAGTAGTGCTTGTAGATGTTTGAGCCCAAATATATATATTTAGAAATTAACTTCATGTCTTCAGTTCCAGAAATATGCATGTGTGGGCTGTGTGACAGTGGTGGGTTAGTGCCAGCCAACTGATGTTTCTTTTTTCTGGGCAATAATATTACATTATGTATAACATTACTTTTATTGTTTCAAATCTCAAATTAATTGCAACTTTTCCCTTTTTCTGAATCCCTCGCTACTTTTGTAGGTGTTGTACCATTTTTGGGAGATAAGGTGATTAAAAACAGCTATTCAATCAGTTTTTCACTTTTTATGGCATGTTGGATAGGCAACATAATCTTTTTTTTATAGATCATGTTGTTTCTGATGCAACAATACCAGTTATGTTTACTTTATTATTATATCTTTTTCAGGATTTATTAATTATAAAAAGTCTGGAAAAGGGAAGAGGGTGATTTTTTATTTTTTTACTTTAAATTTAGATTTATTTTTATTTTTTTACTTTTAAAAATGTTTTAAAGTCCTCTTAGGGGACTGTAGTCAGATTGCGGTTATAATCCACTGAAATATTGCAGTGTAACTGTCAGTTTTTAACCAACAGCCTAACAAATCCTGCATGTAGCAGACCCTAATAGGTATATGGCAGACCTGGAGGCCTATGTAAGCTTTCTGGCTGTCATAGCAACCATATGGACTCTATGATTACTGGGGAGGAGATGGAGCCCCCTCCCTCTATAAACCTCTTAAATTCAGGAGCCAGGATTGAAGGGCACAACAATCTCGGGTGGTTGTATGTTATGGCATGGTATGGGAATGGGTTAATTAGGAGTTAACTTTGTTACTCAGCATTTCACCTAATATTTAATTTTCCTCTGTGAATAGAGAGAAGAAAAAAGGTTTAATAAACTCCTCCCTCATCACATTTTCAAGGAATACCACTTTTAATTTGAACCTTTTTACAATTTATATAATTGAAGAACATTTTAGGGTTAGTTTTTCTTTTAGCAATGAGTCTGGATTCCGGTTTGCTGCCTTTATCTCTTTTTCACATGTTCTGTTGCTTCTCCTCATACACATTTATTTTTTCTCAGCATCAGAGTACAGTCCACACAGCACAATTCGCTGCCCTCAAACGATGATCGAGGTGTCCAAACCAAAGATTATTTCTTCTAATGAATGAGCGTTTCGCTTATACATCTGATGATCTGCTGCACCTTTACATAGGTAGATTATGGGGAATGAACATTCATAAGCATGTTAATTCCGCATAATCTGCCTGACAATTGGCCAGTGTAAATGAAGCATTATTGTTGAGGACATTGTCCCAGTTAATGAGGTTAAGAAAATCTCTAAAGATGAATTTTCACGCTCCAATGAGCAGCAGATTGTCAGGAAGGAAGCGCTCCTTCCCAACAGTCGGCTGCTCACTAAGTGGAGGTGAAGAGATGCATTTACATGCAGCAATCACCTCCACAGGAAGAGGACGAGCGGCCATTGTTGTGATCACTAGTCCTCATACAGCTGTATTTCTAGGCAGTAGAGTACTGTTTGGACAGCATGTTTCGCTTGTTCATCAGGTGATCGGTAGCACCTTTACATGGCAGATGGTCAGCAATGAGCCTGTGTATGGGAGTCCTGTGTATGGGAAGCCTCATACCTCCTAACCTCTACCCACTAACTCACAGAAAGCTGACAATAAGCTTCCACCTAGCAGTATTGTCAATGATGTCACCCAGCACTAATGGGCGGCTTTTAGCGATGCCCTAGGCTAGGGCAATGCTAAAGCCCACCCATGGGTGCAGGTGATGATTCCAGATATCCAGAAAAAACTATTCAGCTCAGGGCATAGGAGAGCATTGGACCATAAAATGCTCCAATGCTCATATCAGGGGGGCTGCCTGGGTCTGAACCCGGACAACCCCTTTAAAGCTGCTTGATTTTCGCCTTAAAACACTGTTATATTACATGTATTATTTTTCATTACTACAAGAAAATTTAGACTTGCACATTCATATACACAGTCATAGGCCCGACACAAAAAATGTGCGCAAAGAGCTTCTATTTTTCCATTTATAGTAGGTATAATACCACTTTAGTTTAGAATGATCCTGATTTCTCAGCTCTATTGTTTGTATGTGAAATGTTGTGCAGCCATTTTTTTTTTATTAGCCATGTATTATTTTTCATTCGCTAAATCCCAGGTGTCTCCCAACTAGAACCTTTGTTATTTTGTCAGGTCTGTTGGTTAATATTAAATCCAGTTAAGTTTCCCAATTTATATCTGGCTAGATGAAGTCTTCCATAATAACAACCTCATTTTAATTTGCAGACTAATCTTTTTCCCTTAGGGCTCATGCACAAGACTTTTTTTTTTTTGTCTGCATCTAATCTGCATTTTTTTGCGGGTTGGTTGCAGACCCATTCACTTCAATGTGGCCGTAAAAATTTCAGACAGCAGACTGTGTGTGGCCGCATTTGTAGGCCCGTTCCATAGCTCCACCAAAAAATAGAACATGTCCTGTAGACTCCATTATATTTGGTGGCTATTTGTATTTTATTGTTGTTTTTTCTCCATATATTTCTAACGAACCAGAGTTTTGTAAAATAAATATGTAACCAATTAATGCTGCTCTCAGACAAGGCAACATAAAACTGGTGTCAAATTCCCTTTGAATAGAAAAATTATGTGGGCAGAAAAAAAACATATTTAAAAATACATTTGTAATAAAAACCTGATGTATTTCCTTTACACTTATTTAACCTATTGCTTGTATTGTTGTAATTTAATTACTTCTATTAATAATATTCTTATTACCAAAAATAATAATGTTGTTGCTGTCTTCTAAAACATTAAGAATTTACCTTTTTTTTTTATTTAATTGCAGTATCAGAACTTATTAACCTAGTAATATGGGCAGCTCTCGGCATAGCCATGATTGTTATAGGTAACGCATACATTCTTAATTTGAAAGTGTATTATTCTTTGTAGTCATTATAAAATATGCTATGTTTAACTCTAAATGTTTATGGTTTTGTTTTTACAGGATCCATTCATATTCACGACTGTGCAATTGAGCCACATATTCCAATTTACCTAGTAGTGGCTGGTGCAGTTAATTTACTTTTAGTTGTGTTATGGCCTCTGATGCTATGTGCTCCCAGAGTAGCGTATACCATAGAGGGAGTAATAGGCCTCTTTACACTGGCCTGGTTCATTGCAGGTAAATATAATAAAGATTATTTTAATTTGTCATTATATAGCTGAACATACATTGCACAGGCACTGACAGCACTGATTGGACAGCGTCAGATGTGCAGGGACACCCCCCCCCCCCCAAACTGGTATCAACCAGATACAAAGACCAATATTACCAGTGATGCCACTACACAAGGCACACATATTACTTTTATACCATTACCACTACTGTTATCACTATAGCCAGCCCCTGGCCCCTAATGGTCTGCACACTATAAAATTAATGGCTCCTGATGGACCACACTGACTGTAATGGTACCTGGTTTCTATTACAAAACCAGCCATTGTTCTAGACAAGAATATGTGCTGCTGCTCCACCTCAGGATGTGCTACATAGCAATAGGGGAGCAGAGTCTTCTCTGAGTCCTGTGTATGGGAAGCCTCATACCTCCTAATCTCTACCCACTAACTCACAGAAAGCTGACAATAAGAGACAGAAAGCCTAGAAATTGGAAAACTGCTGAAAAATACAGGTTACCCATTGGATAATGGACAGATAAAGTACAGATGTACACATATAACAGCTTACTGTGCAAAGTTACTTGAAACAAGTCCGTAAAGATAAATAGTCATTAGCTTATATTGTGTATAGTCCATTTCACAGGTTTAGGGCTCATGCACACGAACGTGTCCGTCCCATTTTTTTTGCGGACTATATGCAAAACCATTGATTTTATCTGTATTTTTTGCGGATCCGTTTTTTGCAGACCGCAAAATACATACGGTCGTGTGCATGAGCCAATAGGAAGAATATGTGAGCCGATTAGAAGTAGCTTTTGGGAGTGGAGCAATCAATAAAGTCTGCGGAGTCACATAACAAAGATACAGTAAAATAAAATATTATCTTTAGATTTTGGCATACTTTAGAAGCTGACCTTCATCTAAAACAAAATCTTCCTTTAAAACCCAATATGATCTTCCATAGAGCATTGAACTTGAAATCTGCAGTACAATAATAAAAAAAAATTGGGATGTAGATCTAGCCTACATATGTGTGCAGCACAAAGAAAACTCTCTAGAGTAGACTAAACAAAAATCTCTCTCATAGAAAAAGATTTATCATCTCCCTTTTGCCAGAAAAGTGGTTAAGTCACAAGCTGTGACCATTTGAAAAAAGTTGCCAGTGCCTCCCTCACCACTTTTTCTAAAGTGTGTGTGTGGCAAGGGCGAGAAAGGAGCATGGCCAACCACCATGACAAATCTATCTACACCCGTTTTCTGGCTTAGATAAAACCAGAAATCAACGGCAGCTTAGGCGCACGGGCTGCCAGAGGATGCACCTAATTTACGATGAGGCGTGCACCTCATCATAAGTTAAGTGTATCTGCTGTAAAAAACACAGGTTTGAAAAATCTCTCCCCATAGTGTTCGAAAACACTTGGCTGTCAATTTGTCAAATATCACCATTAGCCCCCAATGAGAAATAAAAAAATGGTTGACATATAACGTCAGGCTGACAGGAGCACAGAGTTGCTGTGTAGTTTTAAGTGGAAGACACGACAGAAAAATAATTTGTAGCCCTTCGAAACCAGGTGACCAGGTGGGATCTGTGGGCCCAAGCAATAGCACGGTGAAGATTGGAAATGTAGTTGGTGTGTCCTGTAAGGGGATTGCCCATTGGATGTAATTAATAGTAGCATATGAGGTAAAGGACCCTTGAGACTTAGGAAACTGTTGGCAAACCAGTGAGTACAGGGTGAAAACAAGTAAGAGACCGAGGTGTGATGTGAGGTGTGGTTAGGACGAAGTAAGACTGTGTGGTGTGTGTAGGCATAAAAAAAAGACTGTGTGGGAAGTTCTACAACTATTCATTTTATTGTTTGCTTGCCGTGTTTAAGAAACTACCCAACCTTGTTTATCGTAACCTATATGAACTGTCTTTTCAAGTGACAGAAACCAACAAGCGTGTGTGCCATTATTGTATTTGCAATTGAGTTTAGTAAAGTTTAACTGCCGTATCTTAAACTGCCTGAAACTTACAAAGTCTTTTTTTCCCACTTTACATTCATCTTCGAAAACATAAAAAGTTTCCTTGGTTGACAGAAGTTTTTAATTTTTTTTAATTTTAGGAAGTGTTTGGGTATTTAGAATCTACCAGACTGACCCCAGAGACTGTAATGATACTTTATACAAATTTGCATTTGGCATCTTGATTTTTAATTATGCATATGCAGCCCTTTTTATAGCAGGATGCATCGTCATGTGTTTATGCTGTTCTTGCTGGTAAGTACACATATTTTTTATAAATGACTCCCTTTGAAACAAGTATGCATGAAGATCCACAGTCATTTACTCACATGTTCTCTCTCTTCTATTCAAAAGGAACCTGTCACCAGTTTTATGGTGTCCTAACTAAGGGCAACATAAATAAGTGACTGATTCTCTTAGCAAAATGCTGGGTCACTTTCTTTAATTGACCCAGTCAATCTGCCAACATCTTGTATTGAAAAGCTCCAGCTGATAATGATGAGTCATGAATATTTATGAGCTCCTGACTCTCCCCGCCTACCTGCTGCTAATTGACAGTTATTTTCAATAGGAATCAGCAGCAGGTGGGCAGGGGAGTCGCTATAGCTGTTAATTAAATAAACGCTGGATTCATTGACATCATGCTGGACTCAAATCAGCTCATTAGCATGCGGCATTTGGCATCTTTGTGTGTATATTATGAGGTAACGATCTGTCACACCAGTAAGTGAATACATCTAAGGTACTTTTTAGTAGTTAATGATTGGATATAATTGGTTAGATTATAATCAAATATCCAGATGACAGGTTCCCTTTAATTTAGCACAATTTACTATTCTGGTGCAAATTGTACCAGAAAAACTAGCACATGTGCCCTATACCAGATTTGTTAGACATTATAGACTTATCGTGTCTAGAAATGGGTATATGGTTAAATGAAGTCTTACAATGCACCATGTTTCCTAATGATTTGTGCACAAAACCGTATTTTTCGCCCTAGAAGACGCACCGGCCCATAAGATGCACTTATGTTTTAGAGGAGGACAATAAGAAAAAAAATATTTTTCATTAGACCTCTGGTCAGACCACCAATCAGACCCCCAATGTTAATCAGACCTCAGCTGACAGCCCCAATAAAACCCACAATGTTAATAAGACCTCAGATCAGACTTCCAATGTGAATAACCCCCAATCAGACCTCAGATAAGAGCCCCATGCCTCATAGCCCCCCATATGCCTCTTACCGGCCCCTAGCAGCCTCTCTTCAGCCCCCATTACCTCTCATTAGCCCCCAGCATCCTCATATCAGTCCCAATTTCCTGTCACCAGCCCCATCAGCTTTATATTAGCCTCCATTGCCTGTCACCATGCCCCCAGCAGCGTTTTATTAGCCACCAATGTCTGTCATTATGCCCCCAGCAGCATTATATCAGCCACCAGTATCCTTATATTAGGCCCTATCAGCCTCATATGTATTAAAATAAAAAAGCACTTACCTTCCCCGCTCCAGACGCCCCCGCCCCTCTCCTCCAGCGCGATCCTTTTCCTTGTGCTGCTGGCTGTGCTGTGAACTGGCATGCACAGCGTGAGGTCACAGTGCCCCCTCACCCTGTGCGCAGCCCTGCACAGCCGAGAGCTGAGGACCAGGAAGCGGTGAGTACAAAGCCTTCACTGCTTCCTTGGTCCTCCGATACTAATGTGGAAGCGCTCATTAGTATTCGTCCCATAAGACGCAGGGGCATTTCCCCCGGCCTTTTTTGTGGGAAAATGCGTCTCATGGGGCAAAAAATACATCATTTATTTTTACCCTGATTAACCTCTAAAAAGGACTAAATTATAGCCTCAGATGCCAGGATCAGCAATGAACACAGCATCTAAGGGGTTCAATGACCGGGGATGACGCAATCGCCGTTCCTGTCATTGCGTCCGCTACATGCAAAGTAATGCGCTTCGTGACGAAGTAATTTATCACAAATCAAATTTCTTTGTGGAATTCAGCAATGCAGCCAAATTTTATTTTTTATAACTTGGCTTATCTCTAATGATGACGCACAATATCTATTACACTTTGTGTACTGTTGTGATAAATAGACTGCATCTTCTGTTTGTCTCTTTTAGATTTATGCAGTCTTTATTTAGGCAATAATAATAAATCTGCCAATTTGCTTGATCTTATACTCCATGTTTGCTTATGTTCTATATATCTGTTGAAATCAAGTGGCTGTTTAAGATAGAAGGAGATATGAAAATAATAAAACTGGATAAAGTCAAGCCTGCTCCATACACGGCGGGTGCCGGCTGTATCATACAGCCGGCACCCAGCCGCAATGACAGGGAATGATGATCACGCCAAACCCCATCATTTAACCCCTCAGATCCCGCCGAGGGATGCAGCTCCAAAATGTCTTAAATATATAATTTAAAAGTATTAAAATATTTTTTCATTTTCTGTGTGGTGAATTTTTTGTTAAATTGTAAATGACTTTGATTCAATTAGAATTGATTTGCTTATCTCTTGAGGCGACACTTTTTCATAATGCAGATTAGTTGAATTCAGCTGCACTCTGCATGTTGTGGGTATAGCTGGTTGAGGTAGATTTATCCATGAAGGTTTAGTAGAAAACAATTCACAACACTGTCTAAGATGGTACAGAATAAGTAGATTTTTGTTTAATTTAAAAAAAAAATAAGAAAAAAAAATAAGACAGATCCATCAATTTCAACCTTTCTCAGAAATTGCTTTCCCAGTTTCTTTAGACATTTTTTTAGTTGACATGTTTATGGAATCTTCTGCATGCACATAACCCACACCAAAGTGTAACTTGAAGCTCCTAAGCCCCAGAGCCTTTCAGGCCGTAGAGCTTGTGTCTAATGGATTCTATGAAACCTCTAGCTTCACCACAATCCGCAAAATATTTCTTGGTGGATATACTGATAAGTTTAGGGTTTTTGTTACATTGCAAGGTCTTCTTTCAGCTGAGCAATAAACTTTTAACAAATTGTTTCACAATATACGGTACTCAAGCAACCTATCGTATGAAAAATTCATATTTGATTATATGATGATGTACTGCCTTTGCCCTGATGCAGCAAATTATCCCTAACACAAGACATTTCCACCACCAGTTGGTATCAAATTATCTGGAAATGGGATTCAGAGGACAGAAGAGAACACCTTGGGTGGGGCAGAGTACAGGAGTACAGGAGAGCAGGTGGCGGGAAGTGCAGAAGAAAGAAGAGAATAGCTTTGGTGGTGGACAAAGGACAGGACAATCTTGTATTTTTATGCACTGCACTGCTTGACAAACTCCTCCCTTGATTGTCAGGGACGACTATAATGCAGTTTCTGTATCATGATACCAATGCCAGCATGAAGACAATAAGCTATAGCAAGTTTGTACAGAAACTCAACAGGTTATAGCTACTAGACATGGGTCATTGATCCAGGGAGTAATTCTGATTGACTGATTGGAGTCAGGGAGAAATTTTTTTCCCCTAAAGTGAGGAAAATTGGCTTCTACCTCACAGTTTTATTATTTTTTCCTTCCTCTGGATCAACTTGCAGGATCACACTCTGAACCGGAGGGACAGAGGGCTTTTTTCAGCCTTATAAACTATGCTACTAATTTTTGGGCCTGCCAGGCTGTCTCAGTTCAACGATTATGCAGGTTCATCACATATGCAAATTGGACCTTAGTCATGGAACCATCCAGATGAAATGAAGTACCCAAGTCACAGAATATTCAAATAGCATAATGTAATTTTAAATATAAAACTCTTATTGAAACTTTGAGTCCACATTGTAACAGATAACAAATAAGCACTGTGTGTTGTCTGATCCTGCCGTCAGTGTATACAGGTAACCTGCCGTATACCTCAATTGCCTTAATAGTGGTATATTGGCTACTGGATGTGTCTACTTCGCCCACCTAGATTAGGTGGGTGAGAATCAATAAAGTTGAGTGTTGCATCATTTTTTTTAATTTTAGATAAGCATGTGAGTCTGTTATATTTATTGTAGTAAAACACTTTGCCGATGCTTTTATATTTCAGATTTTGACAGATCACATCCTCCCAAAGATTTAGCCAAAAAGAACTAATTTCATGGAGGAACAACAATTTTTCTGTGGTGATACGGATATGCTAATCACGTGTATGGATTGCCTTTAGATTAGAGATGAGCAAATTTCTTAAAATTTAGTTTTGGCTTCAAATTGTCAAATTTATAAACTATTATATTGTACCCGAATCAATTATGCTCCAATTGCCCTGAAAATTGGTATATAACTCTTTTAGGTCTCCTAGGACTCAAAATCGAGAGAAAAATATAAGTTGAGAGAGTGACCCACATGTAATATTCCACTGAAAAAGAGGTGTGCAAGCCAGTTCTCCTTCTGAAAGAACAGGAGAACTGAGTGCCCCAGTATTACACTCCCTACTCTAAAGCAGGGTTTCTCAACTCTGGTCCTCAGGACCCACCTACCAGTCATGTTTTCAGGATTTTCTTAGTATTGAACAGGTGATATAATTAGTGTCCATGCATCAGGACTTGCCACAGGTATTCATTCTGTGGGATATTCTCAAATCCCGACTGGTAGGTGGATCCCGAGGACCGGAGTTGAGAAACCCGGCTCTAAAAAGGATAAGAGTACTGAGTGTCTCTAAACAGAAAATTGCCCTGGTTATCTGAGTGGCCTTGGAAGTGCTCTTTCTAATTAGAGAGACTACCTAGTATGCGTTTCTGGGAAAGATATTCAAATTAGCTTTCTTTCCAAAAAGATAAGAACATTAAGCTTAATTGATGCCAGCAGATGTAAAATATGCTAGACAGTATTGGCTAGACTACAATATTCCCCATGCATACTAGGTGGTCTACCTAATACTAGGTGGTCTCCAAGAGTATCCCCAAGATCACTCAGCTAACCAAGGCAATTTTTCTATGTGACACTCAGTACTCTTAGCCTTTTGGATGGAGAACTTTTTTGCACATCTCATTCAACAAAGTGTAATACTGGGTCATTCAGTACTCCAGTCTTTTTGAAAGGAAAACTGGCTTGTCTTTTTTCCAGTGGAGTATTCAAATGGGTCTCTCGCTCATTGCAAAATAATAGAATCAACTAGCTTATCTCTACTTTAGATAATAGATTTTTTTCTGTTTCTAAGATGTACACTTCTGTAACAATAAATCAAAGTACATAAGTGAATACAATCGCATGTGGAATACAATAGGAATCATGAATGTAAAGTAATGCAATGTGTGATTAGAGATGTCGCGAACATAAAATTTTCCGTTCGCGAACGCGAATTTCTGCAAATGTTCGCAAACCGGGCGAACTGCCATTGACTTCAATAGGCAGGCGAATTTTAAAACCCACAGGGACTATTTCTATCCACAGTAGTGATGGGAAAGTTGTTTCAAGGGGACTAACACCTGGACTGTGGCATGCCGGAGGTGGATCCATGGCAAAACTCCCATGGAAAATTACATAGTTGACGCAGAGTTGGATTTTAATCCATAAAGGGCATAAATTACCTAACAATCCAATTTTTTTTTGAACAACGTGGTTTAAAGTTTAATCCCTGTTACGTGACGTCCCCAATCTGGGGTCCATTTATTAAATAGATTTTTCGAACGGGGAGATGGTTAAAAAAACGCTGGCTCCCTCCCCTTTGTTTGAATCCACGTCACTGTCACTGCGTCTGCACCGTGCAATTTACTGTCACACCCGATATGAGTGGTATTTTCTGTAGTACTATTCTTATCAGTTTAATCCCTGTTATGTCCCATATCAGGGATTGCCTTTTGTGAAAAAAAATTTAGGCCGGGTACCTTCGACTGCCTTCACAGTGACAGACCAAACTCTGATACACCAAACTGAAATGATTTTAGGAACCGGGAGATGGAAAAAGCAGCTTGGTCGGACCTCTTACTCCCAAGTTGGGGCACTGCGCGTGCACAGAGCAATGTGCTGTGACACCCTATATGAGTGGTGTCTTAACTAGTTCTATTCCTATCAGTTTAATCCCTGTTACGTCCCCTATCCGGGGACGTGTGTCAAATTGATTAATCATTGTCGAATTAACGACATCCTGAAATAATTTTGTTCTGAGCTCTGTACTTGCTTTGTATTGGAATTGATGGGGATTTTTTAAATTGTCTGCATTATTTCTAATAAACTATTAAGATACTTTATTATGATTTTATTATTTTATGTAATAAAAACCCATACAACATAAAAAAAAAAATTGGGGAATTGACACATGTATGTGCCTTTTTTTTTTTTTTTGCAGCCACAGTGCAGCACTAGAGGCCAGAAAAATTAGGCATGTACACATGCCTGAAAAATTAGGTATTGTTGCAGCTGCTGCTGTAGCAGCGGCCGGAAAGATTGATGTTTTCCAGGCAGAAAGGTGACTAAAACATTGCGGCTTGAACCCTAGTTGGTGGCGGAGAATTCACGAAAGTCATCCGGTATGCAGACATTAAATACAGCAGCGTGGGGACCATTTTGAGGCCAAGGCATGTCATCAGGCCTTTTGTTAGTCAAACGTATCCCCCACTGTCAGTCCCTTCGGGATCCATGCCTCATTCATCTTAATGAAGGTGACGTAATCAACACTTTTTTGACCAAGGCGACTTCTTTTGTCAGTGACAATGCCTCCTGCTGCACTGCACATAATATTCATATAACCTTTCTAAACAGTTTTGCCATGTAAAAACTCATTTGCATAAACATGGGCATATGGGAAAGACAAGCAAATGAGCAGAATCTCTCATGAACAGCGCCCAATTGCATAGTGTTATGACAAGACGATTCACTCGCAACAGCGAATAGTCTTGTTACATAACACTATGCAACTAATAGAGGGCGCTGTTCATGAGTCATGAATCATGACTCATGAACAGCACCCTCTATTAGTTGCATAGTGTTATGACAAGACTATTCGCTGTTGTGAGTGAATAGTCTTGTCATAACTAGAGATGAGCGAACTTCTGTTTTAAGTTCGGCGTCTAAAGTTCGGCTTCCGGTTAGCGGAGAATCCCGATCTGGAACCGGATATGGATTCCGACTTCCGTTGTGGTCCGTGGTAGCGGAATCAATAATCGGCCATTATTGATTCCGCTACCACGGACCACAACGGAAGTCGGAATCCATATCCGGTTCCAGATCGGGATTCTCCGCTAACCGGAAGCCGAACTTTAGACGCCGAACTTAAAACAGAAGTTCGCTCATCTCTAGTCATAACACTATGCAATTGGGCGCTGTTCATGAGAGATTCTGCTCATTTGCATGTCTTTCCCATATGCCCATGTTTATGCAGCAGCACTAAATACACGGCCAGACAAAACGCTGGCGGCAGGGCAGGCCAGCACCTCCAAAGCGTAAAGCGTCAGTTCGTGCCATGTGTCCAGCTTGGACACCCAATAGTTGTAAGGCACTAAGGGATCATTGAGGAAGCTGAAACGGTCTGCTATGTACTCCTTCACCATCTTCCAAAAATTTTCTCTCCTTGTGGCAATAGGCCGCACATCAGGGTGAGAGTGCTGGCGGGGTGTCATGAAACTGTCCCAGGTTTGGAGAGTGTTGCCGTGCCTCTGTTTGAACTGCTGTGTGTTCCCCTTGTCTCCCCTCCTTGGTTGGCCAAGGAAGTACGGACTCTGCCGCCAGCGTTGCCAGATGTAAAACTTTGGAGCAATTTTTCAACAGGGATCTTCTAGTATTGCACCATTTTGCTTGTCCTCTCCACCAGAGGAATGAGAGATGAGAAGTTCTCTTTGTAGCGGGGTTCGAGAAGGGTGAACAACCAGTAATCCGTGTTGTTTAAAATGCGTATAACATGAAGTCAGTCATGTGTGCCAGAGTACCAACAGGCGAGACTTCGCTGCTGTCATCAGGAGGATCACTCCCAATCTCTTCATCCTCTTCCTGCTCTTCTGCCCACCCACGCAGAACAGATGGAATTAAACTTTCATGGGTACTACCCTCTGTAACTGAGGCAACTATCTCCTGCTCCTCCTCCTCTTCAGGCTCCAATTTGCGCTGAGAAGATGAACTGAGGGTGGTCTGGCTATCATCAACCTGTGTAATGTCTTCCCCCATTTCCACCTCTTCTACATGCACAGCGTCGTCCTTAATTGTGAGCAGCGAGCGTTTGAAAAGACACAGAAGTGGGATGGTGATACTCACCATCTGTGTTGATTCCTCAAAGTTGCGTAAAGCCTCACAGAGGTCAGACATCTAGGGATGAGCGAACTCAAACTGTATAGTTCGGGTTCGTACCGAATTTTGGGGTGTCCGTGACACGGACTCGAACCCGGACATTTTCGTAAAAGTCCGGGTTCGGATTCGGTGTTCGTCGCTTCCTTGGCGCTTTTTGAAAGGCTGCAAAGCAGCCAATCAACAAGCGTCATACTACTTGCCCCAAGAGGCCATCACAGCCATGCCTACTATTGGCATGGCTGTGATTGGCCAGAGCACCATGTGACCCAGCCTCTATTTAAGCTGGAGTCACATAGCGCCGCCCGTCACTCTGCTCTGATTAGCGTAGGGAGAGGTTGCGGCTGTGACAGTAGGGCGAGATTAGGCAGATTAACTCCTCCAAAGGACTTGATTATTGATCGATCTGCAGCTGTGGGTCATTGAGCTGCTGATACTCAATTGCTCACTGTTTTTAGGCTGCCCAGACCGTTTGTCAGTCACTTTTTTCTGGGGTGATCGGCGGCCATTTTGTGTCTTGTGGTGCGCCAGCACAAGCTGCGACCAAGTGCATTTAACCCTCAATGGTGTGGTTGTTTTTTGGCTAAAGCCTACATCAGGGTGAAGCTGTCACACCAAGTGCATTTAACCAGCAATAGTCTGTTTATTTTTTGGCCATATACTACATCAGGGGCAAGCTGCGCCTGTCACCAAGTGCATTTAACCCTCAATGGTGTGGTTGTTTTTTGGCTAAAGCCTACATCAGGGTGAAGCTGTCACACCAAGTGCATTTAACCAGCAATAGTCTGTTTATTTTTTGGCCATATACTACATCAGGGGCAAGCTGCGCCTGTCACCAAGTGCATTTAACCCTCAATGGTGTGGTTGTTTTTTGGCTAAAGCCTACATCAGGGTGAAGCTGTCACACCAAGTGCATTTAACCAGCAATAGTCTGTTTATTTTTTGGCCATATACTACATCAGGGGCAAGCTGCGCCTGTCACCAAGTGCATTTAACCCTCAATGGTGTGGTTGTTTTTTGGCTAAAGCCTACATCAGGGTGAAGCTGTCACACCAAGTGCATTTAACCAGCAATAGTCTGTTTATTTTTTGGCCATATACTACATCAGGGGCAAGCTGCGCCTGTCACCAAGTGCATTTAACCCTCAATGGTGTGGTTGTTTTTTGGCTAAAGCCTACATCAGGGTGAAGCTGTCACACCAAGTGCATTTAACCAGCAATAGTCTGTTTATTTTTTGGCCATATACTACATCAGGGGCAAGCTGCACCCGTCACCAAGTGCATTTAACCCTCAGTAGTGTGGTTGGTCAAGCTGTCACACCAAGTGCATTTAACCAGCAATAGTCTGTTTATTTTTTGGCCATATACTACATCAGGGGCAAGCTGCGCCTGCCACCAAGTGCATTTAACCCTCAGTAGTGTGGTTGGTCAAGTTGTCACACCAAGTGCATTTAACCAGCAATAGTGTGGTTATTTTTTGGCCATATCCCAGTCTAATTCTGTCAGTAAATCTATACCTGTCACCCAGCGCCTAAATACTAGGCCTCAAATTTATATCCTGCTAAATCTGTCGTTACTGCTGTACTGTTCTGGCTGGGCAAGTTATTTAGTGTCCATCAAAGCACATTTTTTGTTCTGGGTTGAAATACAATTCCCAATTTAGCAATTTCCTAATTTAGCGGTTTCTGCTGTATCAGAGCTATTTGAAATCTATCCCTAAAAGGGTATATAATATTCAAGGTGCACATAGGGTCATTCAGAATAACTTCACACACACGCTACTGTGCATTTCCAAGTCTAATTCCGTCAGTAAATCTATACCTGTCACCCAGCGCCTAAATACTTGGCCTCAAATTTATATCCCGCTAAATCTATCGTTACTGCTGTACTGTTCTGGCTGGGCAAGTTATTTAGTGTCCGTCAAAGCACATTTTTTGTTCTGGGTTGAAATACAATTCCCAATTAAGCAATTTCCTAATTTAGTGGTTTCTGCTGTATCAGGCCTACTTTAAATACATCCCTAAAAGGGTATATAATATTCAAGGTGCACATAGGGTCATTCAGAATAACTTCACACACACGCTACTGTGCATTTCCAAGTCTAATTCCGTCAGTAAATCTATACCTGTCACCCAGCGCCTAAATGCTAGGCCTCAAATTTATATCCCGCTAAATCTGTCGTTACTGCTGTACTGTTCTGGCTGGGCAAGTTATTTAGTGTCCGTCAAAGCACATTTTTTGTTCTGGGTTGAAATACAATTCCCAATTTAGCAATTTCCTAATTTAGTGGTTTCTGCTGTATCAGGCCTACTTTAAATACATCCCTAAAAGGGTATATAATATTCAAGGTGCACATAGGGTCATTCAGAATAACTTCACACACACGCTACTGTGCATTTCCAAGTCTAATTCTGTCAGTAAATCTATACCTGTCACCCAGCGCCTAAATACTAGGCCTCAAATTTATATTCAGCTGAATTTGAATACAATACATTGGGCCAAATAATATTTTTGTTGTTGTGGTGAACGATAACAATGAGGAAAACATCTAGTAAGGGACGCGGACGTGGACATGGACATGGTCGTGGTGGTGTTAGTGGACCCTCTGGTGCTGGGAGAGGACATGGCCGTTCTGCCACATCCACACGTCCTAGTGTACCAACTACCTCAGGTCCCAGTAGCCGCCAGAATTTACAGCGATATATGGTGGGGCCCAATGCCGTTCTAAGGATGGTAAGGCCTGAGCAGGTACAGGAATTAGTCAATTGGGTGGCCGACAGTGGATCCAGCACGTTCACATTATCTCCCACCCAGTCTTCTGCAGAAAGCGCACAGATGGCGCCTGAAAACCAACCCCATCAGTCTGTCACATCACCCCCATGCATATCAGGGAAACTGTCTGAGCCTCAAGTTATGCAGCAGTCTTTTATGCTGTTTGAAGACTCTGCTGGCAGGGTTTCCCAAGGGCATCCACCTAGCCCTTCCCCAGCGGTGGAAGACATAGACTGCACTGACGCACAACCACTTATGTTTCCTTATGATGAGGACATGGGAATACCACCTCAGCATGTCTCTGATGATGACGAAACACAGGTGCCAACTGCTGCGTCTTTCTGCAGTGTGCAGACTGAACAGGAGGTCAGGGATCAAGACTTGGTGGAAGACGATGCAGGGGACGATGAGGTCCTAGACCCCACATGGAATGAAGGTCGTGCCACTGACTTTCACAGTTCGGAGGAAGAGGCAGTGGTGAGACCGAGCCAACAGCGTAGCAAAAGAGGGAGCAGTGGGCAAAAGCAGAACACCCGCCGCCAAGAGACTCCGCCTGCTACTGACCGCCGCCATCTTGGACCGAGCACCCCAAAGGCAGCTTCAAGGAGTTCCCTGGCATGGCACTTCTTCAAACAATGTGCTGACGACAAGACCCGAGTGGTTTGCACGCTGTGCCATCAGAGCCTGAAGCGAGGCATTAACGTTCTGAACCTTAGCACAACGTGCATGACCAGGCACCTGCATGCAAAGCATAAACTGCAGTGGAGTAAACACCTTAAAAACAAGGAAGTCGCTCAGACTCCCCCTGCTACCTCTTCTGCTGCTGCCGCCTCGGCCTCTTCTGCTGCTGCCGCCTCGGCATCTTCTGCTGCTGCCGCCTCGGCCTCTTCCTCTGCCTCTGGAGGAACGTTGGCACCTGCCGCCCAGCAAACAGGGGATGTACCACCAACACCACCACCACCTCCGTCACCAAGCGTCTCAACCATGTCACACGGCAGCGTTCAGCTCTCCATCTCACAAACATTTGAGAGAAAGCATAAATTCCCACCTAGTCACCCTCGATCCCTGGCCCTGAATGCCAGCATTTCTAAACTACTGGCCTATGAAATGCTGTCGTTTAGGCTGGTGGACACAGACAGCTTCAAACAGCTCTTGTCGCTTGCTGTCCCACAGTATGTTGTTCCCAGCCGCCACTACTTCTCCAAGAGAGCCGTGCCTTCCCTGCACAACCAAGTATAAGATAAAATCAAGTGTGCACTGCGCAACGCCATCTGTAGCAAGGTCCACCTAACCACAGATACGTGGACCAGTAAGCACGGCCAGGGACGCTATATCTCCCTAACTGCACACTGGGCAAATGTAGTGGCAGCTGGGCCCCAGGCGGAGAGCTGTTTGGCGCACGTCCTTCCGCCGCCAAGGATCGTAGGGCAAGATTCTTTGCCTCCTGTTGCCACCTCCTCCTTCTCGGCTTCCTCCTCCTCTTCTTCCACCTGCTCATCCAGTCAGCCACACACCTTCACCACCAACTTCAGCACAGCCCGGTGTAAACGTCAGCAGGCCATTCTGAAACTCATATGTTTGGGGGACAGGCCCCACACCGCACAGGAGTTGTGGCGGGGTATAGAACAACAGACCGACGAGTGGTTGCTGCCGGTGAGCCTCAAGCCAGGCCTGGTGGTGTGCGATAATGGGCGAAATCTCGTTGCAGCTCTGGGACTAGCCGGTTTGACGCACATCCCTTGCCTGGCGCATGTGCTGAATTTGGTGGTGCAGAAGTTCATTCACAACTACCCCGACATGTCAGAGCTGCTGCATAAAGTGCGGGCCGTCTGTTCGCGCTTCCGGCGTTCACATCCTGCCGCTGCTCGCTTGTCTGCGCTACAGCGTAACTTCGGCCTTCCCGCTCACCGCCTCATATGCGACGTGCCCACCAGGTGGAACTCCACCTTGCACATGCTGGACAGACTGTGCGAGCAGCAGCAGGCCATAGTGGAGTTTCAGCTGCAGCACGCACGGGTCAGTCGCACTGCGGAACAGCACCACTTCACCACCAATGACAGGGCCTCCATGCGAGACCTGTGTGCCCTGTTGCGCTGTTTCGAGTACTCCACCAACATGGCCAGTGGCGATGACGCCGTTATCAGCGTTACAATACCACTTCTATGTCTCCTTGCGAAAACACTTAGGGCGATGATGGAAGAGGAGGTGGCCCAGGAGGAGGAGGAGGAGGAGGAGGAAGAGGGGTCATTTTTAGCACTTTCAGGCCAGTCTCTTCGAAGTGACTCAGAGGGAGGTTTTTTGCAACAGCAGAGGCCAGGTACAAATGTGGCCAGCCAGGGCCCACTACTGGAGGACGAGGAGGACGAGGATGAGGAGGAGGATTAGGATGAAGCATGGTCATGGCGGGGTGGCACCCAACGCAGCTCGGGCCCATCACTGGTGCGTGGCTGGGGGGAAAGGCAGGACGATGACGATACGCCTCCCACAGAGGACAGCTTGTCCTTACCCCTGGGCAGCCTGGCACACATGAGCGACTACATGCTGCAGTGCCTGCGCAAAGACAGCAGAGTTGCCCACATTTTAACCTGTGCGGACTACTGGGTTGCCACCCTGCTGGATCCATGCTACAAAGACAATGTGCCCACCTTACTTCCTGCACTGGAGCGTGATAGGAAGATGCGCGAGTACAAGCGCACGTTGGTAGACGCGCTACTTAGAGCATTCCCAAATGTCACAGGGGAACAAGTGGAAGCCCAAGGCCAAGGCAGAGGAGGAGCAAGAGGTCGCCAAGGCAGCTGTGTCACGGCCAGCTCCTCTGAGGGCAGGGTTAGCATGGCAGAGATGTGGAAAAGTTTTGTCAACACGCCACAGCTAACTGCACCACCACCTGATACGCAACGTGTTAGCAGGAGGCAACATTTCACTAACATGGTGGAACAGTACGTGTGCACACCCCTCCACGTACTGACTGATGGTTCGGCCCCATTCAACTTCTGGGTCTCTAAATTGTCCACGTGGCCAGAGCTAGCCTTTTATGCCTTGGAGGTGCTGGCCTGCCCGGCGGCCAGCGTTTTGTCTGAACGTGTATTCAGCACGGCAGGAGGCGTCATTACAGACAAACGCAGCCGCTTGTATACAGCCAATGTGGACAAGCTGACGTTCATAAAAATGAACCAGGCATGGATCCCACAGGATCTGTCCGTCCCTTGTCCAGATTAGACATTAACTACCTCCCCTTAACCATATATTATTGTACTCCAGGGCACTTCCTCATTCAATCCTATTTTTATTTTCATTTTACCATTATATTGCGAGGCTACCCAAAGTTGAATGAACCTCTCCTCTGTCTGGGTGCCGGGGCCTAAATATATGCCAATGGACTGTTCCAATGTAGGGTGACGTGAAGCCTGGGTCTCTGCTACTACATGCAGACTAATTCTCTGCTGACATGAAGCCAGATCCTCTGTTACGGGACCTCTCTCCTCTGCCTGGGTGCTGGGCCTAAATTTATGAAAATGGACTGTTGCATTGGTGGGTGACGTGAAGCCTGATTCTCTGCTATGATATGAAGACTGATTCTCTGCTGACATGAAGCCAGATTGTCTGTTACGGGACCTCTCTCCTCTGCCTGGGTGCTGGGCCTAAATTTATGAAAATGGACTGCTGCAGTGGTGGGTGACGTGAAGCCTGATTCTCTGCTAAGACATGAAGACTGATTCTCTGCTGACATGAAGCCAGATTGTCTGTTACAGGACCTCTCTCCTCTGCCTGGGTGCTGGGCCTAAATATCTGACAATGGACTGTTGCATTGGTGGCTGACGTGAAGCCTGATTCTCTGCTATGATATGAAGACTGATTCTCTGCTGACATGAAGCCAGATTGTCTGTTACGGGACCTCTCTCCTCTGCCTGGGTGCTGGGCCTAAATATCTGACAATGGACTGTTGCATTGGTGGCTGACGTGAAGCCTGATTCTCTGCTATGATATGAAGACTGATTCTCTGCTGACATGAAGCCAGATTGTCTGTTACGGGACCTCTCTCCTCTGCCTGGGTGCTGGGCCTAAATTTATGAAAATGGACTGCTGCAGTGGTGGGTGACGTGAAGCCTGATTCTCTGCTATGACATGAAGACTGATTCTCTGCTGACATGAAGCCAGATTGTCTGTTACAGGACCTCTCTCCTCTGCCTGGGTGCTGGGCCTAAATATCTGACAATGGACTGTTGCATTGGTGGCTGACGTGAAGCCTGATTCTCTGCTATGATATGAAGACTGATTCTCTGCTGACATGAAGCCAGATTGTCTGTTACGGGACCTCTCTCCTCTGCCTGGGTGCTGGGCCTAAATATCTGACAATGGACAGTTGCATTGGTGGCTGACGTGAAGCCTGATTCTCTGCTATGATATGAAGACTGATTCTCTGCTAACATGAAGCCAGATTGTCTGTTACGGGACCTCTCTCCTCTGCCTGGGTGCTGGGCCTAAATTTATGAAAATGGACTGTTGCAGTGGTGGGTGACGTGAAGCCTGATTCTCTGCTATGACATGAAGACTGATTCTCTGCTGACATAAAGCCAGATTCTCTGTTACGGGACCTCTCTCCTCTGCCTGGGTGCTGGGCCTAAATATCTGACAATGGACTGTTGCATTGGTGGCTGACGTGAAGCCTGATTCTCTGCTATGACATGAAGACTGATTCTCTGCTGACATGAAGCCAGATTGTCTGTTACGGGACCTCTCTCCTCTGC
Organism: Bufo gargarizans; assembly: GCF_014858855.1. Taxonomy (NCBI): domain Eukaryota; kingdom Metazoa; phylum Chordata; class Amphibia; order Anura; family Bufonidae; genus Bufo; species Bufo gargarizans. Next base: position 79,038,484 of record NC_058089.1, read on the forward strand.
CTGGGTGCTGGGCCTAAATATCTGACAATGGACTGTTGCATTGGTGGCTGACGTGAGGCCTGATTCTCTGCTATGATATGAAGACTGATTCTCTGCTGACATGAAGCCAGATTGTCTGTTACGGGACTTCTCTCCTCTGCCTGGGTGCTGGGCCTAAATTTATGAAAATGGACTGTTGCAGTGGTGGGTGACGTGAAGCCTGATTCTCTGCTATGATATGAAGACTGATTCTCTGCTGACATGTAGCCATATTGTCTGTTACGGGACCTCTCTCCTCTGTCTGGGTGCTGGGCCTAAATTTATGAAAATGGACTGTTGCAGTAGTGGGTGACGTGAAGCCTGATTCTCTGCTATGACATGAAGACTGATTCTCTGCTGACATGAAGCCAGATTGTCTGTTACGGGACCTCTCTCCTCTGCCTGGGTGCTGGGCCTAAATTTATGAAAATGGACTGTTACAGTGGTGGGTGACGACGTGAAGCCTGATTCTCTGCTATGACATGAAGACTGATTCTCTGCTGACATGAAGCCAGATTGTCTGTTACGGGACCTCTCTCCTCTGCCTGGGTGTTGGGCCTAAATTTATGAAAATGGACTGTTGCAGTGGTGGGTGACATGAAGCCTGATTCTCTGCTACGACATGAAGACTGATTCTCTGCTGACATGAAGCCAGATTGTCTGTTACGGGACCTCTCTCCTCTGCCTGGGTGCTGGGCCTAAATTTATGAAAATGGACTGTTGCAGTGGTGGGTGACATGAAGCCTGATTCTCTGCTATGACATGAAGATTGATTCTCTGCTGACATGAAGCCAGATTGTCTGTTACGGGACCTCTCTCCTCTGCCTGGGTGCTGGGCCTAAATTTATGAAAATGGACTGTTGCAGTGGTGGGTGACGTGAAGCCTGATTCTCTGCTATGACATGAAGACTGATTCTCTGCTGACATGAAGCCAGATTGTCTGTTACGGGACTTCTCTCCTCTGCCTGGGTGCTGGGCCTAAATTTATGAAAATGGACTGTTGCATTGGTGGCTGACGTGAAGCCTGATTCTCTGCTATGACATGAAGACTGATTCTCTGCTGACATGAAGCCAGATTGTCTGTTACGGGACCTCTCTCCTCTGCCTGGGTGCTGGGCCTAAATTTATGAAAATGGACTGTTGCAGTGGTGGGTGACGTGAAGCCTGATTCTCTGCTATGACATGAAGACTGATTCTCTGCTGACATGAAGCCAGATTGTCTGTTACGGGACCTCTCTCCTCTGCCTGGGTGCTGGGCCTAAATATCTGACAATGGACTGTTGCATTGGTGGCTGACGTAAAGCCTGATTCTCTGCTATGATATGAAGACTGATTCTCTGCTGACATGAAGCCAGATTGTCTGTTACGGGACCTCTCTCCTCTGCCTGGGTGCTGGGCCTAAATTTATGAAAATGGACTGTTGCAGTGGTGGGTGACGTGAAGCCTGATTCTCTGCTATGACATGAAGACTGATTCTCTGCTGACATGAAGCCAGATTGTCTGTTACGGGACCTCTCTCCTCTGCCTGGGTGCTGGGCCTAAATTTATGAAAATGGACTGTTACAGTGGTGGGTGACATGAAGCCTGATTCTCTGCTATGACATGAAGACTGATTCTCTGCTGACATGAAGCCAGATTTTCTGTTACGGGACCTCTCTCCTCTGCCTGGGTGCTGGGCCTAAATTTATAAAAATGGACTGTTACAGTGGTGGGTGACGTGAAGCCTGATTCTCTGCTATGACATGAAGACTGATTCTCTGCTGACATGAAGCCAGATTGTCTGTTACGGGACCTCTCTCCTCTGCCTGGGTGCTGGGCCTAAATATCTGACAATGGACTGTTGCATTGGTGGCTGACGTGAAGCCTGATTCTCTGCTATGATATGAAGACTGATTCTCTGCTGACATGAAGCCAGATTGTCTGTTACGGGACCTCTCTCCTCTGCCTGGGTGCTGGGCCTAAATTTATGAAAATGGACTGTTGCAGTGGTGGGTGACGTGAAGCCTGATTCTCTGCTATGACATGAAGACTGATTCTCTGCTGACATAAAGCCAGATTCTCTGTTACGGGACCTCTCTCCTCTGCCTGGGTGCTGGGCCTAAATATCTGACAATGGACTGTTGCATTGGTGGCTGACGTGAAGCCTGATTCTCTGCTATGATATGAAGACTGATTCTCTGCTGACATGAAGCCAGATTGTCTTTTACGGGACCTCTCTCCTCTGCCTGGGTGCTGGGCCTAAATTTATGAAAATGGACTGTTGCAGTGGTGGGTGACGTGAAGCCTGATTCTCTGCTATGACATGAAGACTGATTCTCTGCTGACATGAAGCCAGATTGTCTGTTACGGGACCTCTCTCCTCTGCCTGGGTGCTGGGCCTAAATTTATGAAAATGGACTGTTACAGTGATGGGTGACGTGAAGTATGATTCTCTGCTATGACATGAAGACTGATTCTCTGCTGACATGAAGCCAGATTTTCTGTTACGGGACCTCTCTCTTCTGCCTGGGTGCTGGGCCTAAATTTATGAAAATGGACTGTTACAGTGGTGGGTGACGTGAAGCCTGATTCTCTGCTATGACATGAAGACTGATTCTCTGCTGACATGAAGCCAGATTGTCTGTTACGGGACCTCTCTCTGCCTGGGTGCTGGGCCTAAATTTATGAAAATGGACTGTTGCAGTGGTGGGTGACGTGAAGCCTGATTCTCTGCTATGACATGAAGACTGATTCTCTGCTGACATGAAGCCAGATTGTCTGTTACGGGACCTCTCTCCTCTGCCTGGGTGCTGGGCCTAAATTTATGAAAATGGACTGTTGCAGTGGTGGGTGACGTGAAGCCTGATTCTCTGCTATGACATGAAGACTGATTCTCTGCTGACATGAAGCTAGATTGTCTGTTACGGGACCTCTCTCCTCTGCCTGGGTGCTGGGCCTAAATTTATGAAAATGGACTGTTGCATTGGTGGCTGACGTGAAGCCTGATTCTCTGGTATGATATGAAGACTGATTCTCTGCTGACATGAAGCCAGATTCTCTGTTACGGGACCTCTCTCCTCTGCCTGGGTGCTGGGCCTAAATATCTGACAATGGACTGTTGCATTGGTGGCTGACGTGAAGCCTGATTCTCTGCTATGACATGAAGACTGATTCTCTGCTGACATGAAGCCAGATTGTCTGTTACGGGACCTCTCTCCTCTGCCTGGGTGCTGGGCCTAAATTTATGAAAATGGACTGTTGCAGTGGTGGGTGACGTGAAGCCTGATTCTCTGCTATGACATGAAGACTGATTCTCTGCTGACATGAAGCCAGATTGTCTGTTACGGGACCTCTTTCCTCTGCCTGGGTGCTGGGCCTAAATATCTGACAATGGACTGTTGCATTGGTGGCTGACGTGGAGCCTGATTCTCTTCTATGATATGAAGACTGATTCTCTGCTGACATGAAGCCAGATTGTCTGTTACGGGACCTCTCTCCTCTGCCTGGGTGCTGGGCCTAAATTTATGAAAATGGACTGTTACAGTGGTGGGTGACGTGAAGTATGATTCTCTGCTATGACATGAAGACTGATTCTCTGCTGACATGAAGCCAGATTTTCTGTTACGGGACCGCTCTCCTCTGCCTGGGTGCTGGGCCTAAATTTATGAAAATGGACTGTTACAGTGGTGGGTGACGTGAAGCCTGATTCTCTGCTATGACATGAAGACTGATTCTCTGCTGACATGAAGCCAGATTGTCTGTTACGGGACCTCTCTCCTCTGCCTGGGTGCTGGGCCTAAATTTATGAAAATGGACTGTTACAGTGGTGGGTGACGTGAAGCCTGATTCTCTGCTATGACATGAAGACTGATTCTCTGCTGACATGAAGCCAGATTGTCTGTTACGGGACCTCTCTCCTCTGCCTGGGTGCTGGGCCTAAATTTATGAAAATGGACTGTTGCAGTGGTGGCTGACGTGAAGCCTGATTCTCTGCTATGACATGAAGACTGATTCTCTGCTGACATGAAGCCAGATTGTCTGTTACGGGACCTCTCTCCTCTGCCTGGGTGCTGGGCCTAAATTTATGAAAATGGACTGTTGCATTGGTGGCTGACGTGAAGCCTGATTCTCTGGTATGATATGAAGACTGATTCTCTGCTGACATGAAGCCAGATTCTCTGTTACGGGACCTCTCTCCTCTGCCTGGGTGCTGGGCCTAAATATCTGACAATGGACTGTTGCATTGGTGGCTGACGTGAAGCCTGATTCTCTGCTATGATATGAAGACTGATTCTCTGCTGACATGAAGCCAGATTGTCTGTTACGGGACCTCTTTCCTCTGCCTGGGTGCTGGGCCTAAATATCTGACAATGGACTGTTGCATTGGTGGCTGACGTGAAGCCTGATTCTCTGCTATGATATGAAGACTGATTCTCTGCTGACATATAGCCAGATTGTCTGTTACGGGACCTCTCTCCTCTGCCTGGGTGCTGGGCCTAAATTTATGAAAATGGACTGTTGCAGTGGTGGGTGACGTGAAGCCTGATTCTCTGCTATGATATGAAGACTGATTCTCTGCTGACATGAAGCCAGATTGTCTGTTACGGGACCTCTCTCCTCTGCCTGGGTGCTGGGCCTAAATTTATGAAAATGGACTGTTGCAGTGGTGGGTGACGTGAAGCCTGATTCTCTGCTATGACATGAAGACTGATTCTCTGCTGACATGAAGCCAGATTGTCTGTTACGGGACCTCTCTCCTCTGCCTGGGTGCTGGGCCTAAATTTATGAAAATGGACTGTTACAGTGATGGGTGACGTGAAGCCTGATTCTCTGCTATGACATGAAGACTGATTCTCTGCTGACATAAAGCCAGATTCTCTGTTACGGGACCTCTCTCCTCTGCCTGGGTGCTGGGCCTAAATATCTGACAATGGACTGTTGCATTGGTGGCTGACGTGAAGCCTGATTTTCTGCTATGATATGAAGACTGATTCTCTGCTGACATGAAGCCAGATTGTCTGTTACGGGACCTCTCTCCTCTGCCTGGGTGCTGGGCCTAAATTTATGAAAATGGACTGTTGCAGTGGTGGGTGACGTGACGCCTGATTCTCTGCTATGACATGAAGACTGATTCTCTGCTGACATGAAGCCAGATTGTCTGTTACGGGACCTCTCTCCTCTGCCTGGGTGCTGGGCCTAAATTTATGAAAATGGACTGTTACAGTGGTGGGTGACGTGAAGCCTGATTCTCTGCTATGACATGAAGACTGATTCTCTGCTGACATAAAGCCAGATTCTCTGTTACGGGACCTCTCTCCTCTGCCTGGGTGCTGGGCCTAAATATCTGACAATGGACTGTTGCATTGGTGGCTGACGTGATGCCTGATTCTCTGCTATGACATGAAGACTGATTCTCTGCTGACATGAAGTCAGATTCTCTTTTACGGGACTTCTCTCTTCTGCCTGGGTGCCGGGGCCTAAATATCTGAGAATGGACTGTTCCAGTGGTGGGTTACGTGAAGCCAGATTATCTGCTATGGGACCTCTCTCCAATTGATTTTGGTTAATTTTTATTTATAAAATTTTTATTTCTATTCATTTCCCTGTCCACGTTTGTTTGCAGGGGATTTACCTACATGTTGCTGCCTTTTGCAGCCCTCTAGCCCTTTCCTGGGCTGTTTTACAGCCTTTTTAGTGGCGAAAAGTTCGGGTCCCCATTGACTTCAATGGGGTTCGGGTTCGGGACGAAGTTCGGATCGGGTTCGGATCCCGAACCCGAACATTTTCGGGAAGTTCGGCCGAACTTCTCGAACCCGAACATCCAGGTGTCCGCTCAACTCTACAGACATCCATGCCCACTCCTCGCTTGTGATTCGCAGAAGGGTGGAAAGGCGACGACTATGTTGCAGCTGGTATTCCACAACTGCCCTCTGCTGCTCACAAAGCCTGGCCAACATGTGGAATGTGGAGTTCCAGCGTGTGCTCACTTCGCACAACAGTTGGTGAGCTGGCAATTTAAAGCGCTGCTGAAGCTGTCAGTGACTTGCAGAAATGTGCACACACGCGGAGAGTGGCGAGAGCCACAGCTCAGTCTGGTCTCTTATCCCCTGCCACAGATCTGCGGTGGTGTGCTGTTTGTCAGTGATGGGCAGTTCGCATTGTTCGCCCGTGAACATATGCGGGCTGCCATCTTTTTTCACAAGTCCGGCGAGGCACATGTATGCGCTTACCTGTGCATGTGCTCGAGCTTGTCTGAAAACAAGTGCGGTCAGCGGGAGCAGGCAGTTCCGAGAACAGCCACCGGGGGCCTTTATCGGGCTGTTCTCGGAACTGCCTGCTCCCGGTGACCGGATTTGTTTTCAGACTGGCTCGCGGCACAGGCACAGGTAAGGGCTTACCTGTGCCTCGCCGGACTTGTGGAAAAAAAGATGGCAGCCCACAGATGTTCGCAGGCGAAACAATGCAAACTGAACCATCACTGCTGTTTGTCACCTAGGCAGATCAGCTTCAGCTCAGCCTCTTGCCGCTTCCCCACTGCAGTGCTGGTTGACTGGTGCTGCACATGGATAATTCGGAGGTGGAAGTGGAGGAGAATTAGGGGTTGGAGCCACTAAAGTAGGTGGTGGCGGAAACCCTGATGGAATTGGGGATGGCAATCCTTGGTGTTGGTAGCACCTGTGCCATCCCAGGGTATGAGTCGCTCCGGGCCTCCACAACATTCACCCAATGGGCCGTCAGGGAAAAGTAGCGTCCCTGGCCGAAAGCACTTGTCTATGTGTCCGTGGTTAAGTGGACCTTCCCAGTAACTGCACTGGTCAGGGCACTTGTGATGTTAAGAGACACATGTTGGTGTAAGGCTGGCACGGCACACCTTGAAAAAAAGTGGCGGCTGGGGACTGTGTAATGAGGGAAGGCCTTTGACATCAGGCAGTGGAAGGCCTCAGTGTCCACAAGCCTAAATGGCAACATTTCCAGGGCCAGTAATTTGGAAAGCTGTGCATTTAGTGCTATGGCCTGTGGGTGGGTGGCTGGGTATTTGTGCTTCCGTTCAAATGCCTGGAGAAATGACATTTGGATCCTGCGCTGGGACAGGTAAGTGGATGTGGTCTCTGAAGGTGCTTGCAAAGTTCCAGGTGCAGGGCGGGAGGCATCCGGGCCTGCATCTTGGAGAGGTGATTGGCCAGCACGTATCACAGGGGAAGAGGAGGCAGTTGCGTGACCCACAGATACAGATTGTGGACCCAGGCGTTCAGCCCACCTAATATTGTGGCACAGGTTGCAAACTACTATTCTTTTGTCAAAAAGCGCCATACGCAAGGGGGTTCTCCGTAGAACAGTTGCAGGCCTGTTTGGTGGTACTCGCCTTCTACCTTTTGCCACCCCACTGCCTCTTCCAGCCTGTTGCAGTGCTGCAGATCCCTCCCCCTCTGTACTGCTCTCCTCGCTCGGCTTGTTGCCAACTTCCTAGGTTGGGTCAGTAAACTCGTCGCCCAGCACCTCCTCTTCCACTTCCTCACTCTGATCATCCTCCTGATTTGTTGACCTAACTAAAACCTCAGTGATTGACAATTTATCCTCTTCCTCAAACTTTTGAGACAGTAATTGCTGTTAAGTCATTGGCAACTGTGTCTCATCATCATCCACCTCATTAAACACTAATTGCCATTCCCCAGCATCATGTTCTTGTGACTCTGGATGCTTAAGAGGTTGGGAATCGGGACACAAGATCTCAGGTCCCTCTTCAAGCGTGCTACAGATTTTTTCTTACTGGGGTGAAAAAACCCTCTGATATACTACACATCTGTGATTACACGTGCATAAGTGACTGTCACATTTAGGGCAGAAATACAGCTTTTTGGTTACATACTGCACATCTGGGATTGCACGTGCATAAGTGAGTGTCACATTAGGGCCAGAAATATAGCTTTTTTCTTACTGGGGTGAAAAAATCCTCTGATATACTGCACATCTCTGATTACACATGCATAAGTGATTGTCAGATTAAGGCCAGAAATCCTGCTTTGGCTTACTGGGGTGAAAAAACCCTCTGATATACTGCACATTTGTGATTACACATGCATAAGTAATTGTCACATTAAGGCCATAAATACATCTTTTTGGTTCCTGGGGTGAAAAACCCTCTGATATACTGCACATCTGTGATTACACAAGCATAAGTGATTGTCACATTAAGGACTGAAATACAGCTTTTTTTTCTTACTGGGGTGAAAAAAAACTGATATACTGCACATCTGTGATTACACTTGCATAAGTGATTGTAACATTAAGGCCAGAAATACAGTTTTTTTCTTACTGGGGTGAAAAAACCCTCTGATATACTAGATATCTGTGATTACACGTGCATAAGTGATTGTCATATTAAGGCCAGAAATCCTGCTTTGGCTTACTGGGGTGAAAAAAACCTGATATACTGCACATCTGTGATTACACTTGCATAAGTGATTGTCACATTAAGGCCAGAAATACAGCTTTTTTCTTACTGGGGTGAACAAAACCCTCTGATATACTGCACATCTGTGATTACACATGCATAAGTGAGTGTCTCATTAAGGCCATAAATACGCCTTTTTGGTTACTGGGGTGAAAAAAGCCTCTGATATACTGCACATCTGGGATTGCACGTGCATAAGTGAGTGTCACATTTAGGCCACAAATACCGCTGTCATATAGAGTAAAAAAATTAATAATTGAGTGCAATACCCTACATCAGGGTTTTTATTGGCGGTTAATTTTTTTAACAGACTTAACCACTTTTTACTTTGCTTTGTAAATGCTAACTATGAGGCAAACATCTAATAAGGGATGCGGTCATGGTCCTGGTGGTGGTGTTTGTGGAGCCTCTGCTGCAGGGCGAGGACGTGGGCGTGCTGCCACAGCTACATGTCCTACTGAACCTACTACCTCAGGTCCCAGTAGCCGCCAGAATCTACAGCGATATTTGGTCGGGCCTAATGCCGTTCTAAGGATGGTAAGGCCTGAGCAAGTACAGGCATTAGTCAATTGGCTGGCCGACAGTGGATCCAGCACGTTCACATTATCTCCCACCCAGTCTTCTGCAGAAAGCGCACAGGTGGCACCTGAAACCCATGCCCATCAATCTGTCACATCATCCCCGTGCATATCGGGGAACCTGTCTGAGCCTCAAGTCATGCAGCAGTCTCTTATGCTGTTTGAAGACTCTGCTGGCACGGTTTCCCAAGGGCATCCACCTAGCCCTTCCCCAGGGGTGGAAGACATAGAATGCACTGACGCACAACCACTTATGTTTCCTAATGAGGACATGGGAATGCCACCTCAGCACGTCTCTGATGATGACAAAACACAGGTGCCAACTGCTGCGTCTTTCTAGGAGGTCAGGGAGGAAGACTGGGTGGAAGACGATGCAGGGGACAATGAGGTCCTAGACCCCACATGGAATGAAGGTCATGCCACTGACTTTCAGAGTTCGGAGGAAGAGGCAGTGGTGAGACCGAGCCAACAGTGTAGCAAAAGCGGGAGCAGAGTGCAAAAGCAGAGCAGCCGTCGCCAAAACAGTTTGCCTGCTACTGGCCACCGTCAACAGGGACCGAGCACACCAAAGGCAGCTTCAAGGAGTTCCCTCGCATGGCACTTCTTCACACAATGTGCTGACGACAAGACGCGAGTGGTTTGCATGCTGTGCCATCAGAGCCTAAAGCGAGGCATTAACGTTCTGAACCAGGCATCTACATGCGAGACACGGGCTTCAGTGGAGTAAGCACCTTCAAAACCAAGAAAGGGCCCAGGCCCTTCCTGCTTCCTCTTCTGCTGCTGCCTCGGCCTCTTCCTCCACCTCTGGAGGAACGTTGGCACCTGCCGCCCAGCAAACAGAGGATGTGCCACCAACAACACCTCCATCACCAAGCATTTCCCCCATGTCACACGGAAGCGTTCAGCTCTCCATCTCACAAACCTTTGAGAGAAAGCGTAAATTCCCACCTAGCCACCTTCGATCCCTTGCCCTAAATGCCAGCATTTCTAAACTGCTGGCCTTTGAAATGCTGTCCTTCAGGCTGGTGGAGACGGACAGCTTCAAACAGCTCATGTTGCTTGCTGTCCCACAGTACATCGTTCCCAGCCGCCACTACTTCTCCAGGAGAACCGTGCCATCCCTGCGCAACAAAGTATCGGATAAAATCAAGTGTGCACTGCGCAACGCCATCTGTGGCAAGGTCCACCTAACCACAGATACGTGGACCAGTAAGCATGGCCAGGGACGCTATATCTCCCTAACTGCACACTGGGTAAATGTAGTGGGGCCCCAGGTGGAAAGCTGTTTGGCACACGTCCTTCCGCCGCCAAGGATCGCAGGGCATCTTTGCTTCCTGTTGCCTCCTCTTCCTACTCGGCATCCTCCTCCTCTTCTACCACCTCCTCATCCGGTCAGCAACAGACCTTCACCACCAACTTCAGCACAGCCAGGGGTAAACGTCAGCAGGCCAATACTGAAACTGATGTGTTTAGGGGACAGTCCCCACACCGCGCAGGTGTTGTGGCGGGGTATAGAACAACAGACCAACAAGTGGTTTCTGCCAGTGGGCCTCAAGCCAGGCCTGGTGGTGTGCGATAATGGGCGAAATCTCATTGCAGCTCTGGGACTAGCCGATTTGACGCACATCCCTTGCCTGGCGCATGTGCTGAATTTGGTGGTGCAGAAATTCATTCACAACTACCCCGACATGTCTGAGCTGCTGCATAAAGTGCGGGCCGTCTGTGTGCATTTCCGGACGCTCGGCTGTCTTCTCTACAGCGTAACTTCGGCCTTCCCGCTCATCACCACATATGCGACGTGCCCACCAGGTGGAACTCCACCTTGCACATGCTGGAGAGACTGTGCGAGCAGCAGCAGGTCATAGTGGAGTTTCAGCTGCAGCACACACGGGTGAGTCGCACTGTGGAACAGCACCACTTCACCACCAATGACTGGGCCTCCATGCAAGACCTGGGCCTCCATGTGCCCTGTTGCGCTGTTTTGAGTACTCCACCAACATGGCCAGTGGCGATGACGCCGTTATCAGCATTACAATACCACTTCTATGTCTACTTGAGAAAACACTTAGGGCGATGATAGAAGAGGATGTGGCCCAGGACGAGGAGGAGGAAGAGGGTTCATCTCTAACACTTTCAGGCCAGTCTTTTAGAAGTGGCTCAGAAAGAGGATTTTTGCAACAGTAGAGGCCAGGTATAAACTTGGCCAGCCAGGGCCCACTACTGGAGGAGTAGCAGGATGAGGAGGAGGATGGGGATGAAGCATGTTCACAGCGGGGTGGTATCCAACGCAGTTCGGGCCCATCACTGGTGCGTGATACGGAGGATGCAGACGATACGCCTCCCACAGAGGACAGCTTATCCTTACCTCTGGGAAGCCTGGCACACATAAGCGACTACATGCTGCAGTGCCTGCGCAACGACTGCAGAGTTGCCAACATTTTAACGAGTGCTGACTACTGGGTGGCCACCGTTCTGGATCCCCATTAAAAAGACAATGTGCCGTCCTTAATTCCCTTACTGGAGCGTGATCGGAAGATGCGCGACTACAGGCTGACTGACGCCGAGGGACAAGTGGAAGCACAAGGCGAAGGCAGGGGAGGAGGACGAGGTCGCCAACGCAGCTGTGTCAGCGCCAGCACCTCAGAAGGCAGGGTTAGCAGGTCCTACTGAGTGTTGCAGAAGTTAACTGTGGAGCTTTTTTGTGTAAAGATTACATCAGAAAAAGGTGACAGGGGCTGTTATGTTAATATACTGTAAACTACTGTATAGTGGGGTGCTGTATACTGTGTGGTGGGCTGTATACTGTGTGGTGGGCTGTATATTGTGTGGTGGGCTATATATTGTGTAATGGGCTGTATATTGTGTGGTGGGCTGTATACTGTGGGGGGGGGTGGCCTGTATACTGTGTGGGGGCCTGTATACTGTGTGGTGGGCTGTATACTGTGGGGGGCCTGTATAGTGTGGGGGGGCCTGTATAGTGGGGGGGAGTGCTATACTGCTGTACTGTATAGTGTGGGGGGCTGTATCGTGTATAGTTTGGGGTGCTGTATACAGTGAGGTGTTGTATACCGTGAGGTGCTGTATACTGTGGGCTGCTATACTGCTCTACTATATACTGTGGGGTACTGTATAGTGTGGGGTGCTAAACTGCATACTGTGTGGTGCTGTATACTATAGGGTGCTATACTGCATACTGTGGGGTGCTGGGGTGCACTGTAACACTAGGGTGAGCCGAGCCCTCGTCTCCTTCCTGCAGAGCGGTGCCCACTTCCAGCCTGAGCCCAGCTGCCCAGAGCACTGATCCTGAGCCGCTGGAGTCTTCAGAACTGGAAGTATTTACAGTCATTCACTGGACTCTACCAGATGTGTGGATTTTTTGTGTGTGTGTTGTGGTGGAGGGCGTGATTGCATGCTAAGGTGTGGGAAGGCGGGATCCAGGGGGCCCAAGTAAATTTTTGCCCAGGGTCCAATCAATATTAAAGACGGCCCTGGATATGGAGCGTGTTAGCAGGAGGCAGCATTTGAACAACATGGTAGAACAGTACCTGTGCACACGACTACACGTACTGACTGATGGTTCTGCCCCATTCAACTTCTGGGTCTCCAAATTGTCCACATGGCCAGAGCTTGCCCTGTATGCCTTGGAGGTGCCTTGCAGCCAGTGTACTCTCTGAACGTGTATTTAGCACGGCAGGAGGCGTCATTACAGACAGACGCAGCCGCCTGTCCACAGCCAATGTGGACAAGCTCACGTTCATTAAAATGAACCAGGCTTGGATCCCACAAGACTTGTCTGTACCTTGTGCAGAATAGACATTTATACCACCATCAAACATACATTCTTGTACTCAAGTCAAGTGCAATGATTCTTTGTTTTATTTTTATTTTATTTGTCCCAATATTTTGGGGGCTACCTACCCCAATAAAAAATAAAAAAAAACATTGTTGGCTACCTCCTCCTCCATTGCTGCCTCCACCTACAACACCACATTCACTGCCTCCTCAACCTCCGACTCCATATCCACCTCCTTCTCTGAGTTGCAGCTTAATAATTTGAAATTTTTAGTTATTTTATTTCATTTTAAGTTATTTCCCTATCCACATTTGTTTGCAGAGCAGTTGCCATGCTCCTAAGCACATTTTACTGCCTTTTACATCCCTCTAGCCTTTTCAAGGACTATTTTAGAGCCATTTTAATAAAAAAAAATCCAATTTTAGTGCCCTAAATTGAAAAAAAAAACTTATTTTTAATTGTCGGGTGACATTTTACCATTTTTGGTGTATACAAACCCCTGCTGTGCCTGGGTGACAGGGGCCTAAATCTCTCAAAATCCTCTGTTCTATTGCTGGGTGACATGAACTCCCTTTTGCCGTGAATGAACCCCTGCTCTGCATTACTGACAGGGGCCTAAATCTCTCAAAATCCTCTGTTCTATTGCTGGGTGACATGAACCCCCTTTTGCCGTGAATGAACCCCTGCTGTGCCTGGGTGACTGGGGCCTAAATCTCTCAAAATCCTCTGTTCTATTGCTGGGTGACATGAACCCCCTTTTGTCGCGAATGAACCTCTGCTCTGCATTGCTGACAGGGGCCTAAATCTCTCAAAATCCTCTGTTGTATTGCTGGGTGACATGAACCCCCTTTTGCCGTGAATGAACCTCTGCTGTGCCTGGGTGACAGGGGCCTAAATCTCTCAAAATCCTGTGTTCTATTGCTGGGTGACATGTACCCCCTTTTGCCGTGAATGAACCCCTGCTCTGCATTGCTGACAGGGAACTAAATTTAGTGAAAACATCTGTTACTGATCGGAAGATGCGCGACTACAAGCGCACGCTGATGATGGGACTTTTAGTAGACGGATGGGATACTCACCCTAAATTGCAAACGTTATCCTTTATCCACAAGCTGTACATTAAACAATACTTGGGGAAAAAGTTTGAAACAATGACACTTTCCAAGGTACCCCCTATGAAAAAAGTGGCACGGCTATACTCTGTGCTTGTTTCCCAGACCAGACCCGGCTGATTTAGCTTCATTCGTAGGTGGGAAAAGGATTTAGACGTCCACTTCTCATACAGGGAGGTCGCGCAGATCTGTTCTAACGCACCCAAGGTATCCAGATGTGTAAAATTGAAAACCTTTACAAGTTGATCAATAGGTGGTACTACACACCCCAAAAATTACATCTCATTTACCCGGACTGTGATTCCAAGTGCTGGATGTGCCTTAAGGTTCCCTGCTGCACATATAGTGGTCATGCCCTGCTATTTCTGGGTACTGGAAACAGGTCTGCTCAATATGTTCACAGATTAGTGGTGTAAAGTTTATACCCTCAGCTAAAGGGTGCTTACTAGGCTTAATAGGTGAGGCTAAAGGAAATAGACATATCTCCTCCTTGCTAGGCCAACTCTTCGCGGCTGCGAGAGTTCTGATAGCATTTAATTGGAAGAGTCGCAGGGCCCCGTCCATCTCCCAGTGGATTGCGAAGTGTGATGCACTGTATAGATTGGAGCAGATTGCAGGGTGGGAGTCCAAAAGAACACAGGTGTTCGAGGCCACGTGGTCCCCATGGAAAAAATACAGAGGTTTCTGCTCCTAAAATAGACAGGGCTTTTAATCAGGAGATATAGGGATAGTAGGAAGTCCCCTATATCCCCCCTCCTTATTTCCTTCCCTTCCCCATTATTGGAGGCACTTAAATATGTTTGCACCTCAGATTGTGTGATATGTGTAATAAGTACCCTATTGTGGGGTCGATCTATCTTTTGTATTTTCTGCTCATGAATCAGAATAAAGTATTTTCAAAACTAAAAAAACTAAAATAAAAAAATAAAATAAAATGGAAAATCTACCAAAAAAGTGAAATTTTGAAATTGTATCTCTATTTTCCATTAATCTTGTGGAACACCTAAAGGGTTGACAAATTTTGTAAAAATCAGTTTTAAATACCTTGAGGGGTGTAGTTTCTTAGATGGGGTCACTTTTATGGAGTTTCTACTCTAGGGGTGCATCAGGGGGGCTTCAAATGGGATATGCTGTAAAAAAAAAAACAGTCCAGCAAAATCTGCCTTCAAAAAACCATACGGCGCACCTTTCCCTCTACGCCCTACTGTGTGCCCGTACAGTAGTTTACAGCCTCATATGGGGTGTTTCTGAAAACTACAGAATCGGGGCAATAAATATAGCATTTTGTTTGGCTGTTAACCCTTGCTTTGTAACTGGAAAAAATTGATTAAAATTGAAAATTTCCCCAAAAATCTAAATTCTGAAATGTTATCACCATTTGCCATTAACTCTTGTGGAACACCTAAAGGGTTAACGACGTTTGTAAAATCAATTTTGAAAACCTTGAGGGGTGCAGTTTCTAAAATGGGGTCATTTTTGGGTGGTTTCTGTTATGTAAGCCTCACAAAGTGACTTCAGACCTAAACGGGTCCCTAAAAAGTGGGTTCTGATGATGCATCAACCTCCACTACGAATGGCTGAGACACATCCGGCTGCACCAGAATGGGAGCAGACGCAAAACGCTCCTTAATAGCCGAAAAGGCCTGCAATGCCTCATCTGACCAAACAGAGACGTCGGCGCCCTTCTTAGTCATATCCGTGAGAGGTTTTACTATGGTAGAATAGTTCGAAATAAATTTTCTATAATAATTCGTAAACCCCAAGAACCGCATCAAAGCTTTCTGATTCTCTGGTCGGTCCCATTCCAGAACCGCCCGGACCTTTTCGGGGTCCATACGAAAAACCAGAATCAGAAAGCAGATATCCCAAGAACAGGAGCTCTTGCACCGCAAACAAACATTTCTCCAATTTAGCATATTTTTTATTCTCCCGAAGGATCGTCAAAACCTGTCTCACATGGTCCTGATGGGTCTCCAGATCAGGAGAGTAAATTAAAATGTCATCCAAGTAAACTACTACGAACCTCCCCACCAAATGATGAAAAATGTCTTTGACGAATCGCTGAAATACTGCTGGCGCGTTCTTCAACCCAAAAGGCATAACCAGGTTCTCAAAATGACCCTCGTGCGTATTGAAGGCCGTTTTCCACTCATCCCCCTCCTTGATTCTGATCAGATTGTAGGCCCCTCTCAAATCCAACTTGGAGAACACCTTGGCTCCAACAATCTGATCAAAAAGGTCAGAGATCAAAGGCAGGGGATATGGATCCCGGTTCAATCCTTTTTTTTTTTTTTTTTTTTTACAAAGAACAAACCTACTGCCACCGGAAACTTAGACGGCCTAATATGACCTTTTGCCAAACTCTTGGCGATATACTTTCGCATGACCTCACTTTCGTGTTGAGAGAGGTTGTAAAGCCGAGACTTTTGCAATTTAGCCCCTGGGATGAGATTAACTGGACAATCATAGTCACGATGAGGGGGCAATTCCTGAGCCCCTCCGAAAAGACATCCGAAAAATCTGAGAGGTACTGAGGTAAAGCCATAGTGGACACACCAGAGATAGATGTGCCCAGACAATTATCCGAACAAAACTCACTCCAACCAATGATTTGTCTTGCTTGCCAATCTATAATTGGGTTATGCTTAGTCAACCATGGTAACCCCAAAACTATAGGAGCTGTCAAATCCTTCATGACAAAACAAGACATAATCTCAACATGTGAATCTCCCACCCTTAAGTGAATACCATGAGCAATGTGAGTGAGACTCCTTTGAGAAAGAGGGGAAGAATCAATTGCAAAAAACAGAATCTCTTTCTCTAAAGTGCAAGTACTTAGACCCAGATTTTGAAGAAAAAGGAAATCAATTAGGCTTACCCCAGCACCACAGTCAAGGAATACGTCAACAAAAATTTCTCTTGACTCTAGCGCCACCCTAGCTGGAAGGAGAAAACAGGAATTGCTGGGAGCTTGCATACCTGCCTACTCTACCACACCATTCACACCATTCAAGAGTCAGGAAAGTTTTTTGTTTCTTTTTCTCTTCCACCTGCAGTTTAACAAAAGGACAAGCCAAAACAAAATGACCACTTTTCCCACAGTGGTAACACAGTTTGTGCAATCTCCTAAAGTTTCTACTATCAGAACGGCAAGAAACTTGACCCAGCTGCATGGGTTCCTCCGCTACCCCAGAGTTACCTGTAACATCACGCGGGGAGGCAGTCGAGACGAAACCACTCACATAAGGGATCCTTTGCGTGGAGGGAGCCCTACTCCTTTCTCTGATACGTCTATCTAACCGTACTGCTAAAGACATTGCATTCTCCAAAGAATCTGGGTACTCATGAAAAGCAAGGGCATCTTTCAATCTCTCAGATAACCCCTGACAAAACTGACTACGTAATGCAGGATCATTCCACTTTGATTTGGTCGCCCAGCTCCTAAACTCAACACAGTAAACCCCTGCAGAATGTTCACCCTGAAATAAATTACGTAATCTCGATTCCGTCATCGAGACCCGGTCTGGGTCATCGTAGATCAATCCCAGGACCTTAAAAAATTCCTCCACCGACCGGAGGGCCCGAGAACCGGGCGGCAGAGAAAAGGCCCAGGATCGCGCGTCCCCCTTAAGCAGAGAAATGACTATACCTATCCTCTGACTTTCATCACCAGAAGACGATGGACGCAGCCGAAAATATAATTTGCAAGACTCTCTAAAACTGAAAAAATCATCCGTTAAGCTCCACATAAATTTGACCTCCTCCTGATGCCAGAGCATTCTGACACTGTGTGACCGAACCACGTAGCTCCGCAACCTCTAGGGATAGCCCCTGCATGCGGTTAAATAACGTATCAATTGATGCCATCACAAAAACCGCTGAGCAATGACAGTCAAAGTATGGCGGGTTATAATGTCACAACGGACGGGATATCAGACATACAGATAAACCAGCAAACCAGGCTCTAGGCAAGAAGCAGGGGAAGGGTCACCTCCTAGCAACTCCCTGCTCTGCTCAGCCCACATTCAAACCTTGATGGTAGGAATGATGTGTCCTCGTGCCTGGGCTAAAACACCCTAGATTCCCTGAGATGGTGAAAAGGGGAATAGGAGCAGCCTGCTCGCACAGAACCTGGATGGGAGAGATGACACCAACACAACCAAGATAGCAAACAACAAAAACTGAAACCACACTTCTCTTTTCTGAGCTGGAACAGACAACCTTCCTTCCTTGCTTCCAAGGCCAGAATGATTTCTTTAACCCGCTCAGAGCACTGGGATAGAGTGCTATTTAAACTAATGACCCCACCCAGTGCACCTGATGGGAGGCGGATCCAGCACGGCTCCAAAACAAAACACTAAACACGTGCTGCTATTCTGGCCGACCTCCGCACAGTCAGAGCAGGGCATGACACAGACCGGTGGAGCTAGGTCTGTAGGGAGTATATCCCGAGCGGGTTTTGCTGGCACTAGCCGCCTAGTCAAGGTTGGAGATTTCCGGGGTTTAACTGGCCCCCTTCTAAAAGAACCCCCAGTAGATTTCTGGTGGCCTCATAGCGCTCCACCAGGTCGACCATCTCTAGGGCATTACCAGGAGACACCTGGCCGATCCATTGCTGAAGAGGGTATGGCAAAGCCCTCCAGAACACATCTGCCAACAGACGGTCCAGCATAGCACTGGGACTCAGTACGTCAGGCTGCAGCCATTTTTGCAACCGGTGTAGCAGATCATAATACTGCGGTCTGGCGGGTTCAGCCAAGTTAAATTCCCACTGATGCACCCGCTGGGCCCGGACCAACACATTCAACCCCAGTCTTGCCAGAATCTAACCTTTTACGGTTGGGTAGTTGGCCACTTGCACATCTGGTAAGTCAAAAAACACCTGCTGGGGTCCGGATGCCAGGAACGGAGCAACGACCTCAGCCCATTGGTCTCGGGGTAGCTTCTCCCTCACGGCCACCTTTTCAAACACCGGCAGATAAGTCTCGACATCGTCTACAGGGGTCATCTTTGGAATCGCCGCACAGACAGCTTTCCGGGCATCGTGGATGTTCCGAGACGCTCCTGCCGCTTGTAACGCCATCACATGCTGTAATAGCAGCTGGTTAGCTTCCTGCTGCTGCTTGTTAGCCTCCCGCTGCTGCAAGTTAGCCTCCATGAGGGCTTTCACAACCACCTCCATTTTGTCAGGGGACACAGGTCGTAACCTTGCCGGCTTAATATAGGACATACACTGTGCCCGGGGAAAAACTAAAACTTTTTGGCCTTCAGGCCAGCCTCACTGCATTTGCACGCATCCTCCACCAATTGTGGGGATTCTCTCTGGTAGGCAGGTTAGCGGACGCAGTATAGAAGCAACCACAAAGTCTTTAACTTAAACAGTTCAGTATTTATTCACAACAGAAGGCAAAACAAAATGACAGTTCGCAGTCTTGGTGTTCGTTCACACCATGGAAAGTCCACAGAACAAAACATTCACCTTGTTAGCAGTTTTTCATCAGTGGTCCCCAGCAGGCTTTAGGGGCCTGTTTTCCAGCATGCGGCTCTCAGCCCTTTAGCACGGCACACAGCTTCAGATCCCAAAACAAAGAGACTTCAGTTTCCCTGTGAGATAGAGGATAATCCACCCCACCTGACAGTGCTGACTGCTTCTTATAAGCCTCCCAAGACCCAGCCTGGAACGTGGGGAGTAGCCACCCACCCAGCTCTTTGGCTGCTCCTAGTAAGAGCCATCCCGGATCAGCATTACAGCTATACTAACCAGCTGACGTGTCAGACTGCAATAATGACATTTCAGGGGAAAAAACGTCTCTTACCTTACTGAGGCTAGGAACCTAGGTGAAATATGCCGCCCATCAATGAAGACCCCTTGTTCCTTCCTACAGGGGGCAGTGTAGGGGGAAACAACTGTATTGGGGCAGTGTGAGGAATACTACTGTATGGGGGAAGTGTGGCAGAAATTACTGTGTGGGGCAGTGTGGGGGAAACTACTGTGTGGGGGCAGTGTGGGTGAAATTACTGTGTGGGGAAGTGTGGGGGAAACTAATGTGTGGGGGCAGTGTGGGGGGAAACTACTGTCTGGGGGCAGGGTGGGGAAATTACTGTGTGGGGGCAGTTTGGGGGAAATTAGTGTGTGGGGGCAGTGTGGGGAAAACTACTGTGTGGGGGCAGTGTGGGGGAAACTACTTTGTGGGGGAAATTACTGTGTTGGGGAAGTGTGGGGTAAACTACTGTGTGGGGGTAGTGTGGGGGAAATTACGGTGTGGGGGCAGTGAGGGGGAAACTACTGTGTGGGGGCAGTAAGGGGGGAAACTACTGTGTGGGGCAGTGTTGGGGAAATTACTGTATGGGGAAACTACTGTATGGGGCAGTGTGGGGGAAATTACTGTGTGGGCAATTTACTATATGGGGCAGTGTGGGGGGAAATTACTGTATGGGGGAAATTACTGTATGGGGGAAATTACTGTATAGGAGAAATTACTGTATGGGGCAGTGTGGGGGAAATTACTGTGTGGGGTGGCAAATTACTATGGGGGGGATTACTATGGGGGGGGCAGTGTGGGGGAAATTACTGTATGGGGCAGTGTGGGGGAAATTACTGTGTGGGGGGATTACTATGTGGGGATTAATACGGGGGCAGTGTGTGGGAATTTACTATATGGGGGCAGCATGGGGGGCGTTGCTATTGGGGAGGCACTGTAGGGGCAATTATATTATTTCTGGGGACACTATACAGGGATTATTACCTGGAGCACAATATAGGGTATTATTATTACTGGGGGCACTCTAGGGGACATTATAGCTGCTGTGGACCCTATAGGGACATTTGGGGTAATTTATCAAACTGGTGTAAAGTAGAACGGGCTTAATTGCCCATAGCAGCCAATCAGATTCCACCTTTCATTTTTGACAGCTCTTTTGGAAATCCAGTTCTACTTTACACCAGTTTGAAAAATAACCCCAATTATGTCTACTGGGGTCCCTATTTTTTCAGCAGTATAGTACCTGGGGCATTGGGGGGCACAACGGACACAGTATTTGGGGTGGCAGCAGGATGACACTGTGGGACACCAGGATGGGGAGGTTGATGGAAAAACCTAGAAATCTAACCTTTCTGTGTTACAAACTGTGTAGAGACGAGATGCAGCTGAAAGAATTTGTCATGGCAGTCTGACGGAGGAGAAGAGGAAAGAGACGGTCTAAATGACAGGAGATGTCCCTGGATATAAGAGGTATGTGGTCAAGTATTGGGGGGGTTGCCAGAGAAAGGACCCGCCCAGGGTGCCAAACACCCCAGGCACGCCAGTGCCTATCGCTCCAGCATTGTACGTGTACGGCACTGATAGCGAATGGGTTAAACAGTAGAAACCCGGCGGCTATTGGGCCCACTGTACTTACGAGGGGGCTCCATATTTAAACAGACAATTTCTGCCCTACATGTACGGCAGTGGTCGGCTAAGGATAAAAAAAATATATAATTGGAAGAAGTGTAGCAAATTCTACAGATGTTAATACACATATACAAATCAGAAATATAGGGCACAGGGGCGATTGGATCACCAGCAAATGTTTCACTATAGTTTCTTTCCCCATAAAAATCAACAGTTAAATGCCACTGTGGTCTGTCTGATGTGTACATGTAAACTGATATATGTTTTGAAATTGCACAATCACTGTATTTAACCCTTTCTACCCCGGGCAAGTTTTCACCTTCCTGCCCAGGCCATTTTTTGCAAATCCGACCATGTGTCACTTTATGTGGTAATAACTTTGGAACACTTTTATTTATTCAAGACATTCTGAGATTGTTTTCTCGTGACACATAATACTTCATGATTTTTTAGGACGTTAGAAGCCTTAAAAGTTTAGAAGCAATTCTTAAAATTTTTAAGAAAATTTCCAAAACCCACTTTTTAAGGACAAGTTCAGGTCTAAAGTATTTTTGTGGGGCTTAAATAGTGGAAAGACCCCTATAAATGACCCCATTGTAGAAACTACACCCCTCAACTTACTCAAAACTGATTTTACAAACTTTGTTAACCCTTTAGGTGTTCCACAAGAATTAAAGGAAATGGAGATGACATTTCTAAATTTCACTTTTGACAGATTTTCCATTTCAATCCAATTTTTTCTTTAACACATCGAGGGTTAACAGCCAAACAAAACTCAATATTTATTGCCCTGATTCTGCGGTTTACAAAAACACCCCACATGTGGTTGTAAACTGATTTAAGGCCACACAGCAGGGCGCAGAAGAAAAGGAACACCATAAGGTTTTTGGAAGGCAGATTTTGCTGGACTGGTTTTTAGACGCCATATCCCATTTGAAGCCCCCCTGATGCACCCCTAAAATAGAAACTCCCAAAAGTGACCCCATATTGGAAACTATGGGATAAGGTGACAGTTTTATTAGTACTATTTTGGGAAACATATGATTTTTACAACATTCATCTGACAGGGTAGATAATGTGCTACTTTTATAGAGCAGGTTGTTATAGACGCAATCATATCAAATATGTCTACTTTCTTTGTTTGTTTCAGTTTTACATAATAAAGCAGTTTTGAAAGAATATATATGCTTTTGTGTCTCCATTTTCTGAATGCCTTATTTTTTTTATTTTTCTGCCGATCATTTTGTGCAGGGGCTCATTTGTTGCAGGAAGAGTTGAAATTTTTATTGTTACCATTTTTGGGTACATATGATTTTTTTATCATTCATTATTACACTTTATGGGTCAAGGTGACCAAAAAAATTGGTAATTTTGGCACAGTTTTTATTCATTTATTCTTACAGCGTTCACCTGAGGGGTTAGGTCATGTGACATTTTTATAGAGCAGATTGTTACGGATGTGGCAATACCTAATATGTATACTTTTTCTTATTTTTTTAAGTTTTACACAAGAATAGTATTTTCGAAACAAATAAAATTGTGTTTTAATGTCTCCGTAGATTGAGAGCCATAGCTTTTTTTTTTTTGACGGATTGTCTTAGGTAGGGTCTCATTTTTTGCGGGAAGAGATGACGGTTTGATTGGTACTACTTTGGGGGTATACAAATTTTTGATTGCTTTGTGTTGCAGTTTAAATTTTTTACGGTGTTCACCTGAGGGGTAAGGTTATGTGATATTTTTATATAGCAGGTCGTTATGGACGTGACAATACCTAATATGTCAACTTTTTTATTTATTTATTTGACTTTAGCACAATAATAGCAGTTTTGAAGCACAAAAAAATCATATTTTTGTGTCTCCATTGTCTGACAGTGATAGCTTTTTTATTTTTTGCGGGATGAGGTGTTGGTTTGATTGGTACTATTTTGGGGGGCATAGGCCTTTTGAGCGCTTGGTGATACAATTTTTGTGTGGCTTTTTTTTATACAGTTTTTTTTTGTTTTTTTACGGTGTTCATCTGAGGCATTAGGTCATGTGATATTTTTATAGAGCTGGTTGTTACGAACGCAGCGATACCCAATATGTATACTTTTTTTTATTTATTTCACTTTAACACAATAATAGCATATTTGAAACAAAAACAAAAATGTTTTAGTGTCTCCATGTACTGATTGATCGTTTGGTGTTGCACTTTTTGTGATATAAGGTAACAAAAATGGCTTTTTTTGACACAGGGTGGATCATGTGATATATTTAAAGAGCCAGTCGTTACAGAAGTGGAGATAGCTAATGTGTGTGTTTTTTGTTTTGTTTTTTATTATAAAATCAGGGGAAAGGGGTGTTTTTTTATTTTTTTATTTCTGACTTTAACTTTTGGAGGTCTGATCCCCTCTGCAATACATTACAATACATCAGTATTGTAATGCATTGCCTGCTAGTGTATTACACAGAGTAATACACTAAGGCCCCTTTCACACAAGCGAGTTTTCCGAGCGGGTGCAATGTGTGACGTGAGCACATAGCACCCGCACTGAATCCTGACGCATTCATTTCAATGGGTCTGTGCACATGAGCGTTGTTTTTCACGCATCAGTTCTGCGTTGGGTAAAAATCGCAGCATGTTCTATATTCAGCGTTTTTCACGCAGACCTGGCCCCATAGAAGTGAATGGGGCTGCGTGAAAAACGCATTGCATCCGCAAGCAAGTGTGGGAGCGATGCGTTTTTCACTGATGGTTGCTAAGAGATGTTGTTTGTAAACCTTCAGTTTTTTATCATGCGCGTGAAAAACGCATCAAAACGCATTGCACCCGCGCGGAAACAACTGAGCGCAATCGCAGACAAAACTGACTGAACTTACTTGCAAAGTGGTGCGAATTTCACTGAATGCACCCTGAACGCATCCGGCCCCAATCCGCAAAGCCCGTGTCAAAGGGGCCTAACAGGTTGCCTAGGAGACCCAGCCTGAGGCTGGATCTCCCCAGCACCCGGAGAAGGGAGGTCCCGATGCCGTGCAAAGCATTGGGCAGCCTGTGCATGGCATCGGGCTGCCTTCCTACCCATGGGGTCCCCGCCACAGCACCCCATGGGCTCCCTCACCTGCAGGAAATCCCTTCTATGTCGCGGTCAGCGCTGAACATGGCATAGAAGGGGTTAATGCGCTGGCATCTGTGTTTTCACCGATGACGGTGCAAACAGCAGGGGTCCGGCTAACGGGAACAGCTGGTCCCCTACAGCTGATCGGGTGGGCGCAGATCCTGCTCTCGCCCAATCAATGCAACATAATAGTACTGCGCTGGGCAGCAAGTCACGTTCCGCTGCGCCGTACTATTATGGCGCTGGTCGGGAAGGGGTTAAAATGATGGATGTATTTATTTTTACTCTCAAACACTGACAGAGAAACAGGGAGAGACAGGTTGATCAAGGTAAGCAGGGAAGGCAGAAGCCACCTCCTCTTAGTTCTATATATTAGGCCTCATGCACACAGCCATAGCCCCTCTGTGGCCATATTGTGTCCTGCATACAGCGGGTCCGCAATACATGGCGCACTGGCCGTGTGCATTCTGCATCACGGATGCGGACCTATTCACTTGAATGGGTCTGCAAATCCAGAGACGCGGTGCAGAACGAAAGCACAGAACGGAACCCCACAGAAGCACTACGGAGTACTTCCATGGGGTTCCATTCGGTGCTTCCGTTCTGCAAAAAAAATAGAACTTGTTCTATCTTTTTGCGGAACAGACAGATCGCGGACCCCATTCACTTGATCCGCATGCGGCTGCGCGGTGGTCGGTGCCCATTCATTGAGGACCACAATTTGCGGTCTGCAGCACAGGCCCGGCCAGCACACGGTCATGTATCCCTTAAGGAACTCTTTGCCAATGTGAATCAAATGACAGGTTCTCTTTACGTAATCAAACAAAATCAAAGAAGAAAAAACAAATTATAATGAAGTAATGCACAGCGTTCAGATCAGTGGCGTACCTACCATATAGGCAGACCACGCAGCTGCTATGGGGCCCGTGAGGAAGGGGGGCCCGCAGTGGAGGAGAGTCCCCGCCCCCATCTATCTTCCTAACTGTCTCCCGTCTGCTAGCCCCGCCTCCTAGTCCCGCCCCCCGTCGGCTAGCTCCGCCTCCACCCTGTTAGCTCCATTATGCCCGATTCCTCTCTGGATTGCCACTGCCCCACCAGTAATGAAGTAAGTGACCGCTTGTAGGTGAGGACAGTGCGGGGGGGCGGGGGTCACTCATCTTTCCCAGGCTATTCCTCTGCACATATGCCATTCAGAACAGGAGGAAAGCTGGGTGCTATTATGTAATGTGACTCAGCTTTCCTGATGTCCTGTATGGCACAAGTGCAGAGGCAGGAGAAGATATGAGGGGAGGTGGGAGCTGTGTTACTCAGACTATTCTCATGTCTCTCCACATGTGCCATGCAGGACAGCAGAAAAGCTGGGTGCTATTACATCGTGTAACGTCACTCCGATTTCCTGCTATCCTGCAAGGCATAAATGCAGATAACAAGAACATGGAAAGGCAGGGGGGAGGGGGTCACCCA
The DNA here is from genome assembly GCF_014858855.1 of Bufo gargarizans. Lineage (NCBI taxonomy): Eukaryota > Metazoa > Chordata > Amphibia > Anura > Bufonidae > Bufo > Bufo gargarizans. Next base: position 79,064,366 of record NC_058089.1, read on the forward strand.
GCTTTCCCAGAGACTCCTGTCTCTGCACATGTGTCATGCAGGATAGCGAGTAATGTCAGTGTCTCCTAGCTGTCCTGCATGACACAGAGGATGGGGAAGGGGGGCACTCGCTTGCCATGCTGGACAGCAGGAAAGTTGGATGGTATTACATCATGTAATGCCCCAGATTCTTTTCAATATATGCTGAACACCGCCGGGACCTATCAGATCGCATTCTCTATAAGGCTACTTTCACACTTGCAGCAGGACGGATCCGACAGGCTATTTACCATGTCGGATCCGTCCTGCGGCTATTTTGCCGTGCCGCTGGACCGCCGGACCGCCGATCCGTCCCCATTGACTATAACGGGGGCGGAGCTCTGGCGCAGCATGGCGGTGCACGGCGAAAGCCGCCGGACTAAAAGGTACTGCATGTCTGACTTTAGTCCGGCGATCCAGGATGGATCCGACATGGTGAACAGCCTGTCGGATCCGTCCTGCCGCAAGTGTGAAAGTACCCTAATGGGTCTGTTGGGTTCCGGCATGAGTACTGCCATTTTGTAGAACAAAATACTTCTGCATGAGGTGGGGCAGGGGAGAAGTTAGGGAGGGTAGTGAGAGGAGCCAGGGCGCATAGTGGGAGGGACTAGGAACAGGCAAGGGGGCCCAATTTAAACTCTTGCTATGGGGCCCAATGATTTCTGTGTACGCCCCTGGTTCAGATATAGGAGGACATTGAAACGACCAGCAGAGATCTCTTTTGCTTCCAATTCGATCCTTCTATAGGAACCAAAGGTTGCGCAAATAGCAAAGAACCATCAACAAGGGTAAAATAAACTTTTTTTATTATACTCACAAAAGTGACAAGGTAAAAGGCATATCATAAAGCTGCATCAGCCCTCGTGTCTTTGCCAACCTAGGTTTCGCTTTTGCTTTGCCCCTTTATTTATTTAACTGATTAACTGCAGCCAAAGTGACATGAGAAACTCCAACCTAAATTTATTGCCAACTTTTCTATTGAATGGTGAGGATGATGTCAGTGGGAAGGGCCAGCAGTGAAAAGCATTGCTAAAGAAAAGCAGGAGTGTGTTCGTGACTTCTCAACTCTGCGAGAAGAAAGGTGAGTTATACAGGGCATTGCTATTCTATTAATATTGCTTCTTATTAATAGAATTAAAGATGAGCAAACTGTTCAAAAATTCGATTCGGACGGTTCACCAAAGTTTCCAAAAAGATTTAATTTGATGTGAATTTATTTGTGACAAATCACATTTAAAAAACTGCTATTTCCCAGCTGCAGAGAGCCTGTATAATGGTGTACTACACTTTGCATTGAGGAAACATGCATAGGGAGTCTGCTGTGGTATTGAAACAGTTACTTTGCATCTGTATGACAGGCAGTTGACAGATGTTGCTCTTAGAATCGCTTCATATTTCACTTATTTCGTCAGTTACGGGACCAAAACTGACCAAATAAATCAATTGTGAACTTAACCTTATAGGTCAATGTTAGCGTCAGGTATTAAGAACTGTGCAGTGGCCATAGATTGTACTATAGAGTGAAAGAGCGCACTTATTTTACACTGTTAGCTTATGGCAAGGGTAGCAACCGCATGAGGAGTCAGCATAGTGGTCAGTCACAGAGTAGTGAGGTGGCAACAGCATGAGGAGTCAACATAGTGGTCAGTCACAGGGTGGGGGGCAACAGCAGTGGCAGTGACAGAACAAGATGGGGTGGGTGGCAGTAGAAGAACATGGCAGCAGAGGCAGCAGGTGTGTGGCATAAGACAGGTGGCAGCATCAGAATAGTGGCTAAAGCAGGTGGCCAGAAGAAATGGGTCTATTTTCCCAAAGTTTGGGTGTGGAACCCGAATGATCTAGTCTGATGCATCAGGCACTGGAGTGTCGAAATCCTGACAGATTCATGCCTCATTCATCTTGACAAAGGTCAGTCTCTCCACATTTTGGGTGAAGAGGTGCGTTCTCCTTGGGGTAACTATGTCCCGCGCCGTCCTAAACACCCATTCTGATGCCACACTACTGGCTGGGCAGTAAACCTTGTCCAGGTCAAACTCGGACAGTTGCGGTGGCAAATCAAGTTTGGCTGCCCAGAAATCCAGGGTATCTTGGATGTCGGGTGAGAGAGTGCAGCCCAAATATGCCACCACCTGCTGGTTCAGGTTCTGCTCCTAGCATCGTGGGTGATGCTAGGGAGACTTGTCCCCATCCCTGCCTGCGATTGGCTGCTCCCTCCACCCCTTTAATGACTGGCCCGCCTTCTGTTCAATATACGTGTGCGGGGCTGGTACAGCCTTTTTAGAGAAGTAATGGCGGCTTGGCACTCTCCACCTTGGCTCGGCACAAACCATCAGTTCTCTAAAAGGTGCAGAGTCCACCCCATAGAAAAGGAGGGGCTTTAATACTAGCAACTTGGCCAAGAGCACTTTTAGCTTCTGCACAGAAAAAACAAGTGATGAGGAGTAGGAGGAGGAGTAGCAGGAGCATGAGGACCAGTAGATGATAGAAAGGAAACACAGCTCCCTTCTGCTGAGGTGGTGGAACCTTGACTGCAGGAGAAGGAGTGCAGGCCACTGGGTGATGCAGCAGTTGCTGCGTCATGCTGTACCAATTACTTTAGCGCCACAGTTTTCCAAGACCACTTTATGGTTGCCCCTTTATTTATTTAACTGATTAACTGCAGCCAAAGTGACATGAGAAACTCCAACCTAAATTTATTGCCAACTTTTCTATTGAATGGTGAGGATGATGTCAGTGGGAAGGGCCAGCAGTGAAAAGTATTGCTAAAGAAAAGCAGGAGTGTGTTCGTGACTTCTCAACTCTGCGAGAAGAAAGGTGAGTTATACAGGGCATTGCTATTCTATTAATATTGCTTCTTATTAATAGAATTAAAGATGAGCAAACTGTTCAAAAATTCGATTCGGACGGTTCACCAAAGTTTCCAAAAAGATTTAATTTGATGTGAATTTATTTGTGACAAATCACATTTAAAAAACAGCTATTTCCCAGCTGCAGAGAGCCTGTATAATGGTGTACTACACTTTGCATTGAGGAAACATGCATAGGGAGTCTGCTGTGGTATTGAAACAGTTACTTTGCATCTGTATGACAGGCAGTTGACAGATGTTGCTCTTAGAATCGCTTCATATTTCACTTATTTCGTCAGTTACGGGACCAAAACTGACCAAATAAATCAATTGTGAACTTAACCTTATAGGTCAATGTTAGCGTCAGGTATTAAGAACTGTGCAGTGGCCATAGATTGTACTATAGAGTGAAAGAGCGCACTTATTTTACACTGTTAGCTTATGGCAAGGGTAGCAACCGCATGAGGAGTCAGCATAGTGGTCAGTCACAGAGTAGTGAGGTGGCAACAGCATGAGGAGTCAACATAGTGGTCAGTCACAGGGTGGGGGGCAACAGCAGTGGCAGTGACAGAACAAGATGGGGTGGGTGGCAGTAGAAGAACATGGCAGCAGAGGCAGCAGGTGTGTGGCATAAGACAGGTGGCAGCATCAGAATAGTGGCTAAAGCAGGTGGCCAGAAGAAATGGGTCTATTTTCCCAAAGTTTGGGTGTGGAACCCGAATGATCTAGTCTGATGCATCAGGCACTGGAGTGTCGAAATCCTGACAGATTCATGCCTCATTCATCTTGACAAAAGTCAGTCTCTCCACATTTTGGGTGAAGAGGTGCGTTCTCCTTGGGGTAACTATGTCCCGCGCCGTCCTAAACACCCATTCTGATGCCACACTACTGGCTGGGCAGTAAACCTTGTCCAGGTCAAACTCGGACAGTTGCGGTGGCAAATCAAGTTTGGCTGCCCAGAATATCTTGGATGTCGGGTGAGAGAGTGCAGCCCAAATATGCCACCACCTGCTGGTTCAGGTTCTGCTCCTAGCATCGTGGGTGATGCTAGGGAGACTTGTCCCCATCCCTGCCTGCGATTGGCTGCTCCCTCCACCCCTTTAATGACTGGCCCGCCTTCTGTTCAATATACGTGTGCGGGGCTGGTACAGCCTTTTTAGAGAAGTAATGGCGGCTTGGCACTCTCCACCTTGGCTCGGCACAAACCATCAGTTCTCTGAAAGGTGCAGAGTCCACCCCATAGAAAAGGAGGGGCTTTAATACTAGCAACTTGGCCAAGAGCACTTTTAGCTTCTGCACAAAAGAAACAAGTGATGAGGAGTAGGAGGAGGAGTAGCAGGAGCATGAGGACCAGTAGATGATAGAAAGGAAACACAGCTCCCTTCTGCTGAGGTGGTGGAACCTTGACTGCAGGAGAAGGAGTGCAGGCCACTGGGTGATGCAGCAGTTGCTGCGTCATGCTGTACCAATTACTTTAGCGCCACAGTTTTCCAAGACCACTTTATGGTGACGCTGTATGTGTTGACACAGGGCCGTGGTGCCAACATTAGTACTCTGGCCACGCCTTATCTTCTGCCCACAGATTCTACAAATGGCCACTCTGATGTCCTCCGGCGGGATAGATCATCAGAGGATAGATCATCAGCATCTGACCGGCGGGGGTCCGACACCTGGGACCCCCACCGATCAGCTGTTTGAGAAGGCAGTGGCGCTCCAGCAGCTCCGTGACCTTCTCGCTGTTTACCGCTAGCCCAGTGACATCACAACTAGTATCAACTGGCCTTGGCAGGGCTAAACTCTGTTCACTTGAATTGAGCTTAGTCCCGCCCAGGCTAGTTGATACTAGTCGTGACGTCACTGGGCCAGTGGTAAACAGCGAGAAGGCCATGGTGCTGCTGGAGCACTTCTGCTTCTCAAACAGCTGATCGGTGGGGGTCTCGGGTGTCGGACCCCCGCCAGTCAGATGCTGATGATCTACCTAGAGGATAGATCATCAGTTAAGACAAACTGTACAACCCCTTTAAGCCCAGAGGTTACACTTAGGGTCCGGCGTTGGGTCAGGAGCCCCTCCGGGGACCCTCTGCACCAGGAGGCTGGGAGACCGCATCCTCCATGGCCTCCCTGGCATGGGAGGAATCCTACAGTGCAGCAGGACCCAAGGAGGGGGCAGGTATCATCTTCCCCTTCATAACTGCAGTCAGTGGGGATTCAGGTCTAGGGGTGGCAGGCTTCTCTTCTGAGGGGCTGGCTCGGCGTGGAAGTGGTGTTCAGGCAGGAGATAGTGGTGAAGACAGGGGCCATCTTTAAAAATCCTCTGTGAACGGGCAGCATAAGGATATCGCTTTATGGGGACCAGGTGGAATTTCGGATTAGGAGGTTGAAAACTAATGTGGAAGGTAGAGGTTGTCGTGTGGTTCTTTCTTCTGTTCCGGGTTGTGATATGTGTCCGGTGAAGTGCTTAGCGGACTATGGGGCTGTTGGGCGTTGGGTGAGTTCACCGCTGTTGGTTCGCGTGTGTGTGACGCTTTGCGATACTAGGAAATCGCAAATGCGCCATATCAATATAGAAACATAGAATGTGTCGGCAGATAAGAACCATTTGGCCTATCTAGTCTGCACAATATACTGAATACTATGGATAGCCCCTGGCCCTATCTTATTTCACAATCACAAAGACAAAAGAGCCTTCACTAAGAATCTTCTCTTTTGACTAAAAAAGTAATTCACAGAGCAGAGGTGCCATTATCACCACCTTGTGACAAACCTTTCCTGCCCATGCCAAGTTGAGTACCCATCCATCTAGTTCTCTTATGACAGAACCTCATAAACCTGGTCTTTCTGCAGCCATAGTGTCTCCAATACCAGCAGGGGTCTCACACCTTTAGCCTGGGCAGCGAGCTTCAGAAGAAAAGGACAGATCCTTATCACACAGCTGGTTGGTACAGGAAGGAAGATGACCTGAAAGTCCCCTTCAATCCATAAGCTTCATATTTTTCCCATATTTTCCTAATATTTCATGGGTTATGGAAATGTGAAAGGAACCATCTTTTCAGAGATGGTTTTAGTCCTTCTAACCCACCTTCTAGGAAACCCACGGGCAAATCAGAGATTCCCGCTCAGAGATATAAAGGTTCTCGGGCACCCTGTATTATCTTTTAGTCGTATTTGTTATCAGATGATGCGTAAAATTGTACTGATTATCAATATCAACTATATTTCTTGATTGGACTTACGAGATATGGAGAAATGGGCAAAGCAAAGATTCTGCCAGATTTTCTCCCTATGGGGCAAAGGACTGCCCCTGTTCCAATTACACAAGGCTGGACCTGAACGTGTCATAACCACTCCCCGCTTCAGAGTAGGTAAAAACAGTGACACACTCAGGTCCTGCGTCCTTCACCTACCATCTGACGTCATCTAACATCTCGACCGCCCGCAGGGACATGGGCACCCCACCATCTTGGATTACTATTTCAAAGACTTTGCCTATTACTGGACACTAACACAGTAATTCTGAACTTACAGACATTCTATTCCCTTCCACCTCTTACCTATTTCTATCCAAACCAATCTGTTCAACTGGCAGGTATATTTATCTGTCAGCTTTAATATATATATATTTTTGTGTGTAATTTTAGAATAAAAACTAATGATTTCATCGTTCCAGTTTTGCCCTTGTTACTTGATGACCTGATCTATGCTAAGAACTCTGTCCTCAGAAGACATACTACCAAATTGTTTTATTTTTATAAATTGTTAATGTACTAGCTAGGTTGCAAATAACCATTTAGTCCCTTTAGGATTAGCTAGCCGGGGTCTCTTCGCCCCGATTCAATACGAAGAGTGGTGGCAGCAAATTAATTTGATTTCCAGCGTGAAATCAGTAATTTTTTTTTTACCGATTGTACATACAATCGTGATTGCATCCTGTCTGGGCCCACCAACCAATCTTAAACGTCTTCTGTGCTCACAGTGGATTCGCCTCCAGAAGTCTTTAGTGGAGACCTGTATGGCAACTGTGGCTTAGTACGACGGGATTGGCGGGTGGTCGTCACAGTGTGTTTGTCTCGTTTTCAGTTTGGTGGTTTTTGGTGGAGCATTGTCGTTGGGGGTGGATCCTAGGGATTATTCAGGCCATTCTTTCCGAATAGGGGCAGCTATGGAGGCAGCTCATCGAGGTTTGGGAGCAGAGGTCATTCGGAAGATTGGCCATTGGGAATCTAGGAGATTTTGCTCGTACATCCAGCTGCGCGGGGAGCGGGTTGGGGGCTCTTTTTAGGTTATTTTATGCTGGGTATTTCTGTTGTTGGCACTAGTGTGTTCCTTTTTTATTGTTTCTTTCAGGTTCCTCATCAGCTCTCATATGGATCTTGGGACATTCGTATGTGTTTTGGGGAGCTTTAAGGGCAGCGGTTCGGCCAGAGGGACTCCAATTGGGTTTTTTGCAGGCGGTGGCACAGCTGCGATGGCTTGGTTGGAGAGGTATGCTTTGGAGTGGGGTTTTACCAGAAGTCCATTGTTTTGTGCGGCTTGATTACCCGCCGGATATATTAGTTCTGCATGTTGGGGGGAACGATCTTGGTTCGTGACCGTGCCGCAAGTTAATAAGGGATATAAAGCCTGACTTGTTGCGCTTGTGGGTTTTATTTCCAGGAATACTGACGGTTTGGTCAGACATAGTGCCTCGGAAGGTGTGGAGAGAGGCTCGGTCGGTGGATCGGTTTAACATGGCCAGAATCAAGGTGAATTGGGTGGTGGGTAGGTTTGTGGCTCGGAACGTTTCTGTGGCGGTTCGGCATCGGGAATTGGAACAAGGTGTGGGTGAGGGGCGATGGGGTGCATTTGAATGCTGTGGGTATTGACCTATGTTGCTTGGGGTTGCAAGGGGGCATTGAGACGGCCTTGTCTATGTGGAGGGACACACAGGCTTAAGGTTTCAAGGCTGCGTGTTGGTGGCGGTGGGAAGTCCTCAAAGTTTCCAGGTGGCTGAGGAGGGGAGGGCCCTATGGTTGGGTCTGGACTCCCTTGGTTGGTGGCAGATTTAAGGGGTCCATCGGTTGGTGCCTTTCGAGTTGGTGCTTAACGGCTGGAGGCAAGGTGGTGTTCCCCATATGGAATTTTTATTATTTGAGGCTTCGAGGACCTTCCTTCATTGGTAATATTAATTATGGATGTAAATAATAAAACGGCTGCTGTGGCCGATTAAAATCCACCGCTGTGTCTGAGTTGTTACTGGGAAAAAAGGGAGAAACGATTCTGGGACTTTGGGTTGGAGAGTTAGTGGACCGGTAACCAGTACCATCGTCATGTTGTGAGGTACACCTACACTACATACCTGACAGGGAAATAAATATAGCTAATCTGTCCGTTAGATTGTTGGGTGACATATACCCAATTTTTTTGTGAGGTACACCTGCATTGCATACATGACAGGGAAATTAATATAGTTAATGGGTGACATATTCCCATTCTGTTAGATTGTTGGGTGACATATACCCAATTTTTGTGTGAGGTACACCTGCATTGCATATGTGACAGGGAAATTAATATAGTTAATCCGTCTGTTAGATTGGTGGGTGAAATAATCCCATTCTTGTTGTGAGGTACACATGCACTGCATACCCCACAGGAAAATAAATATAGTTAATCCGTCTGTTAATTCGTAGTTCGGTGGGTGGCCATGGTTGTGGTGCTGCTGGTGTTGGTGAAGCTACTATTGCAAGGAGAGGACGTGGTCGATCTGTGCCAGCTACATACCCAAATGAAACACCTTCCTCAGGTGCACGTAGGCGACAGAACATTCAGCGTTATTTTGTAGGCCCGAATAACGGTGTACGAATGTAAGGCCAAAACAAGTAGAGGCGGTAGTAGATTGGGTGGCTGACAGTGCCTCCAGTTCCTTCACATTGTCTCCCACCCGGTTCCCCTGCTAAAAAGCGCAGAGTAGGCATCTGCAGCCCATGGGCATCTGTCATTCACCTCACCCCCTTGCAAATCAGCCAAGCAGTCTGAGCCCCAAGTCATGCAGCAGTCTCTTGCTTTTTAATGACTCTGCTGGCAGGGTTTCCGTGGGCCATTTACTTAGCCTTGCCCCAGAAGTAGAAGAGATTGAGTGCACCGATGCTCAACCACTTATGTTTCAGGATGTGGACATGGGAGGACCACCACATCACGTCTCGGATGATGATGAAACACAGGTGACAACTGCTGCGGCTTTCTGCAGTGTGCAGACCGGCAAGGAGGCCAGGGGTGAAGAGTGGGTGGAAGATGATGTGGAGGATGATGAGGTCCTAGACCCCACATGGAATCAAGGTCATGCGAGTGACGTGTGCAGTTCGGAGGAAGAGGTGGTGGTCACACAGCACCAGCCGGACAGTAAAAGAGGGAGCAGGGTTCAAAAGGAGAGTGGTCATCCCCTAGCCAATACGCCTGCTACTGCCCACCGCACCCAGGGACTGAGCACACCAAAGCCAGCTCCAAGGAGTTCCCTGGTGTGGCAGTTCTTCAGACAGTGTGCTGACGACAAGACGCGAGTGGTTTGCACGCTGTGCAATCAGAGCCTGCAGCGAGGCTTAAATGTTCTAAACCTCAGCAACACCTGCATGACCAGGCATTTAAATGCAAAGCCCGAGCTGCATTGGAGTAAATGCCTCAAAAACCACAAAAGATCTCAGGCTCCTCCTGCTCCCTCTTCTGCTGCAATCTCAGCCTCTTCCGCCCATCTGGAGTGATAGTGGCACATGCCACCTCACAAGCAGAGGAAGTGGCAGCAATGCCACCACCTCCGTCACAAGCATCTCTACACTGTCCCATGGAAGCTTTCAGCTCTCCATTTCCCAAACACTGGAGAGAAAGAGGAAGTACCCCACTACCCATCCACGATCCCTAGCCCTGAATGCCAGCATTTCAAAGTTCCTGGCCTTTGAAATGCTGTCATTCCATTTACTGGAGACTGAGACTTTTAAAAAACCTTATGGCGGTGGCTGTCCCACAGTATGTATTTCCCAGCCGCCACTACTTTTCCAGGCGAGCCATCCCTGCCCTGCACAACCAAGTGGCGGACAAAAGGAGGTGTGCACTGCCCAACGCCATCTGTGGCAAGGTCCACATAATCACCGATACGTAGATTGCTGGACTTTACTCTTTGCCTCCTTTTGCTTCCTCCTCCTACTCCGCTTCCTCCTCTTCCACCCCCCATCTCGTCAGCATAACACTTTCACTACCAACTTCAGCACAGCCAGGGGAAAATGACAGAAGGCTGGATCCCTGCTGCAAGGACAACGTGCCATCCTTAATTCTGTCACTCTTGGTAGATGCGCAAGTACAAGTGCACGCTGGTATAAGCGCTGCTGATGGCATTCCCACCTGACAGCGGGGGCTCAGTGGAAGCACAGGGCGAAGGCTGAGGAGGAGGAAGAAGTCGCCAACACAGCTGGGGCACCACCAGCACCTCAGAAGGGTGGGTTAGCATGGCTGAAATGTGGAAAAGCTTTGTCAGCACGCCACAACAACCAGCACCACCAGCTGATACGGAACGTCTTAGCAGGAGGCATAATTTCAGCAACATGGTGGAACAGTACGTGTGCACACGCCTACACGTACTGATTGATGGGTCTGCCCCATTCAACTTCTGGGTCTCCAAATTGGGCATATGGCCTGACCTTGCCCTTTTACGCCTTGGAGGTGCTGGCCTGCCCTGCGTCCAGTGTATTGTCCAAATGTGTGTTTAGAACGGCAGGGGGGTGATCACAGACAAGCGCAGCCGCCTGTCCACAGCCAATGTGGACAAGCTCACATTCATTAACCCCTTAAGGAGCCCCATTTCACCTTAAGGACTTGGCCATTTTTTGCAAATCTGAACAGTGTCACTTTAAGTGCTGATAACTTTAAAACGCTTTTACTTACCCAGGCCGTTCTGAGATAGTTTTTTAACCAGATATTTTACTTCATGACACTGCTAAAATTGGGTCAAAAAAGTTAATTTTTTTTATAAAAAAATTCCAAATTTACCAAAAATTTGGAAAAATTTGCAAATTTCAAAGTTTTAGTTTCTCTACTTCTGTAATACATAGTAATACCCCCAACAATTGTGATGACTTTACATTCCCCATATGTCTACTTCATGTTTGTATCATTTTGGGAACAGACTCAGATTGGGTCACTGTCACTAGTGGGGTACCTCAGGGGTCAGTATTGGGCCCTATTCTCTTCAATATATTTATTAAAGATCTTGTAGAAGGCTTGCATAGTAAAGTATCAATTTTCGCAGCTGACACTAAACTGTGTAAAGTAATTTACACTGATGAGGACAGTATACTACTACAGAGGGATCTGGATAGATTGGAGGCTTGGGCAGATAAGTGGCAGATGAGGTTTAACACTGACAAATGTAAAGTTATGCACATGGGAAGGAATAATGCAAGTCACCCGTACATACTAAATGGTAAAACACTCGGTAACACTGACATGGAAAAGGATCTAGGAATTTTAATAAACAGCAAACTAAGCAGCAAAAAAACAGTGTCAGACAGCTGCTGCCAAGGCCAATAAGATAATGGGTTGCATCAGAAGGGCATAGATGCCCGTGATAAGAACATAGTCCTACCACTTTACAAATCGCTAGTCAGACCACACATGGAGTACTGTGTACAGTTCTGGGCTCCTGTAAACAAGGCAGACATAGCAGACCTGGAGAAGGGCCAGAGGAGGGCAACTAAAGTAATAACTGGAATGGGGCAGCTACAGTACCCTGAAAGATTATTAAAATTAGGGTTATTCACTTTAGAAAAAAGACGACTGAGGGGAGATCTAATCAATATGTATAAATATATCAGGGGTCAGTACAGAGATCTATCCCATCATCTATTTATCCCCAGGACTGTGACTGTGATGAGGGGACATCCTCTGCGTCTGGAGGAAAGAAGGTTTGTACACAAACATAGAAAAGGATTATTTACGGTAAGAGCAGTGAGACTATGGAGCCCTCTGCCTGAGGAGGTGATGATGGTGAGTACAATAAAGGAATTCAAGAGGGGCCTGGATGTATTTCTGGAGCGTAATAATATTACAGGCTATAGCTTCTAGAGAGGGGTCGTTGATCCAGGGATTTATTCTAATTGCCTGATTGGAGTCGGGAAAGTTGGGAAAATTGGCTTCTACCTCACAGGTTTTTTTTTTGCCTTCCTCTGGATCAACTTGCAGGATAACAGGCCGAACTGGATGGACAAATGTATTTTTTCGGCCTTATGTACTACGGTATGTTACTATGATATTTTATTTTTTGGGGATGTTACATAGCTTAGAAGTTTAGAAGCAAATTTCAAAAAATTTCAGAAATTTTCCAAATCCCACTTTTTATGGACCAGTTCAGGTCTGAATTCACTTTGTGAGGCTTATGTAATAGAAACCACCCAAAAATGACCCCATTTTAGAAACTACACCCCTCATGGTATTCAAAACTTATTTTACAAACTTTGCTAACCATTTAGGTCTTCCACAAGACTTCATGGCAAATGGACTTAAATATAAGAATTTCGATTTTTGGGGAAAATTTTCCATTTTAACCCATTTTTTCCAGTAATAAAGTAAGGGTTAACTGCCAAACAAAACTCAATATAGGTTGCCCCGATTCTGTAGTTTGCAAAAACACCCCATATGTGGTCGTAAACTACTGTTTGGCCAAATGGGAGGACATAGAAGGAGGGGAACGCCATATGGGTTTTGGAAGGCAGCCTTTGCAGGACTGGTTTTGTTTTTACCATGTCCCATTTCAAGCCCCCCGTTGCACCCCTAGAATAGAAATTCCAAAAAAGTGACTCTATCTAAGAAAGTACACCCCTCAAGGTATTCAAAACTGGGTTTACAAACTTTGTTAACACTTTAGGTGTTCCACAAGAGTTAATGGCAGATGGAGAAACAATTTTGGAATTCCCAAAATGTTATTTCTATTTTAACCCTTACTTTATTACTGGAAAAAATGGGTTAACAGCCAAACAAATATGGGTTGCCCTGATTCTGTAGTTTGCAGAAACACCCCATATGTGGTTGTAAACTACTATTTGGCTAAACGGCAGAACATCGAAGAAGAGGAACGCCATATGGTTTTTGGAAGGCAGATTTTGCTGGACTGGTTTATTTACACCATGTACCCTTTCAAGCCCCCTGCTGCACCCCTAGAGTAGACACTTCATAAAATGACCCCATCTAGGAAACTACGGGATAAGGTGGTTGTTGTTTTGGGACTATTTTAGGGTAAATATGATTTTTGGTTGCTCTATATGAAAGGGTTAATAAAGTTTGTAAAGTAACTTTTGAATACCTTAAGGGGTGTAGTTTCTTAGATGGGGTCATTTTTTTGGGAGTTTATAGTCTAGGCTACATGGGGGGGGGGGGGGGCTTCTAATGGGACATGGTGTAAATAAACCAGTCCATCAAAATCTGCCTTCCAGAAACCATATGGTGTTCCCTTCGTACTATGCCCTGTCGTGTGGCTATATAGCCATTTATGACCACATATGGGGTATTTATGCAAACTACAGAATCAGGGCAATAAATATTTAGTTTCGTTTGGCTGATAGCCCTTGCTTTATTACCGGAATAAAAGGATTCAAATGGAAATTTTGCCAAAAAATTGGTGTTTTGGCACAGTTTTTATTTTATATTTTTAACGCTGTTCATCCGAGGGGGTTGGTTAAATGTTATTTTTATAGGGCAGATTTTTACGGATGCGGCGATACCTAATATGTCTAAATTTTAAAATGTATTTAGATTTTACACTATATTATCATATTAGGAATCTCGCACAGAGACAAGGTTGGTGCTGTTACCGTGGATTGTGTCAGAGGAAAGATATGTGTAAGATTTGGTCTATAATGTTATTGACCTTCTTAAATAACAGTTACACATAAAAAGCGCCTAATCCCCACAAACATAAAATAAACATAAAATATAAGATTCAATCAAGATTCTATGTAGTGATTCTCCAAAAGATCATCAGCCTCATGAATAGCAAATTTGTAATGCAAAGCTACCAAAAGATAGTTACTCACTTCACTGGGGCGCTGTCGATCAGGTATATATTCACAAACACCTGGGACAGTAACCCCCCGGCCAAGGTCGCCAGGAAAGAAGCACACAAAATCAATGTCAATGTCTAAGCGTGCACTATAGTGGAGAGTATTACTTACTTTACTGGGGGCTGTCATACAGGTAGGTAGTCACAAACACCTGGGACAGTATACCCCCCGGCCAAGGTCGCTTAAGGTCACTTTGGGCAAAAGAGCATGCACTATGAAAGAAGTTCTTACTCACTTCACTGGGGGGCTGTCAAACAGGTTAAGCTTAAGACGCCTGAGACAGCCACTGATAGTAAATCTTCCTCCAGACGCTGTTGCTTCTCCCGACCACCAGAGAGCGTCCGGATCCTGGGACAGTTGAAGAGGAGCTGAATGGGACCGGATACCATCACCAGCAGCCGCATCAGTCAAACATAAGCAGTCTGTACCTGATGAAGGGGTTTCCTCTACCCCGAAACACCGTGTACCACCTGATAAAAAATGAAAACGTTCCTGTTTGACAACAAAGACTGGTCTTTTTGCGCTGTGGGATTATCTCTTTATCTTTTGGAATTATCTACCTCCTCGGGGACTCCAGGCATCCCAATGTGGAAGTGTTCATATCCTTGGCTGCATGACCATCCGACTTTTGGGTTTCACCACCTCTGACTAAAGCCTACATTAGCGTTGTGCCTATCATTTGCACAACCTAACAAGATGAGCCTCCATTACGGAATCATCAATTTATTACCTGCCTGAAGTTATTACCCTATGGTGCGCCTGTTTTTTTTTTTATTGAAACGCCTTTATTACAATCAGTCGTCATACATACATACTTTGGTACTGTGACGCAGCACAGCACTCAATAAATTACAAGTATTCGTCTTTGCGAGCATGGCATTGTTATGTAAGGCACAGGCTAACCTACACTATACATCTCAATGCATGCTACACTATCATACCTATTCAATCACAATAAACCTTTCAACAAAGCATTCAGATGGTGATGTGGGTGGGGGGGTGTGAAGGAGGGGGTAGGGAGGGGGAAATCACGTGCCCAAAGCTTTATTGACATAAAAACACATGGAGGGAGAGGGGAGAAGGAGAGGGGTTCAGTCCTCTTCTTCTTCGACGTCCTCGGAGATGTTGTACTCCCGCAGCAGGCTATGGATAAGTCTGCGGCAGTCGAGGACGGACATCTTCTCCCTCCTCAGTACAAGCCGATTCCTAGCAAGCCATAAAGCGTCCTTAACACAGTTCATAAGGCGCCAGGCCTCCTGGATGGCTCCAACAGTATGAATCCCAGGAAATAGTCCGTACAGCACCGAAGTGTATTGCAGGCTGTTCCTGGGTACAGAGTCTTTGAGTTCAAGTTCCAGGGCGTCCAACAGGCCCTGAGCAAAGGGGCACTCCCAAAACAAGTGGTAAGATGTTTCCTCCTTGAATGGGCACCTGGGACAGTGCCGGGTTTTGCTCAGGTTTCGGGCGTGCATGAATGACCGAATTGGCAGTCCTGTATGGCCATCCATGACAAGTCTTTATGCCCGTTGCTTAACCTGTTTGACGACACATTAGTCCAAACTGTCTCTACTAACTCATAAGCTAAAAGTAAGTGGCTGCCGAGAACCAGCATCATAATGATTGCAACATAGGCCTTGAAAAGAGTAAAATCTACTTGAGGAGACTCAGTTATTCATGAGCTCTTGCATTCCTCACTCATCTGCTGATGATTGGCAGTTCTCTTCTAGGGAAAAGTAAGAAGAACAGAAGAAGACTTTCAATCATCATCATCAGATCAGCGGAGAGAGAACAGGATCTTATGAATAACCATGACTAGGGATGAGCGAACTCGAACTGTATAGTTCGGGTTCGTACCGAATTTTGGGGTGTCCGTGACACGGACCCGAACCCGGACATTTTCGTAAAAGTCCGGGTTCGGGTTCGGTGTTCGTCGCTTTCTTGGCGCTTTTGTGACGCTTTCTTGGCGCTTTTTGAAAGGCTGCAAAGCAGCCAATCAACAAGCGTCATACTACTTGCCCCAAGAGGCCATCACAGCCATGCCTACTATTGGCATGGCTGTGATTGGCCAGAGCACCATGTGACCCAGCCTCTATTTAAGCTGGAGTCACATAGCGCCGCCCGTCACTCTGCTCTGATTAGCTTAGGGAGAGGTTGCGGCTGCGACAGTAGGGCGAGATTAGGCAGATTAACTCCTCCAAAGTACTTGATTATTGATCGATCTGCAGCTGTGGATCATTGAGCTGCTGATACTCAATTGCTCACTGTTTTTAGGCTGCCCAGACCGTTTGTCAGTCACATTTTTCTGGGGTGATCGGCGGCCATTTTGTGTCTTGTGGTGCGCCAGCACAAGCTGCGACCAAGTGCATTTAACCCTCAATGGTGTGGTTGTTTTTTGGCTAAAGCCTACATCAGGGTGAAGCTGTCACACCAAGTGCATTTAACCAGCAATAGTCTGTTTATTCTTTGGCCATATACTACATCAGGGGCAAGCTGCGCCTGTCACCAAGTGCATTTAACCCTCAATGGTGTGGTTGTTTTTTGGCTAAAGCCTACATCAGGGTGAAGCTGTCACACCAAGTGCATTTAACCAGCAATAGTCTGTTTATTTTTTGGCCATATACTACATCAGGGGCAAGCTCCGCCCGTCACCAAGTGCATTTAACCCTCAGTAGTGTGGTTGGTCAAGCTATCACACCAAGTGCATTTAACCAGCAATAGTCTGTTCATTTTTTGGCCATATACTAAATCAGGGGCAAGCTGCGCCCGTCACCAAGTGCATTTAACCAGCAATAGTCTGTTCATTTTTTGGCCATATACTACATCAGGGGCAAGCTGCGCCCGTCACCAAGTGCATTTAACCCTCAGTAGTGTGGTTGGTCAAGCTGTGACACCAAGTGCATTTAACCAGCAATAGTCTGTTTATTTTTTGGCCATATACTACATCAGGGGCAAGCTGCGCCCGTCACCAAGTGCATTTAACCCTCAGTAGTGTGGTTGGTCAAGCTATCACACCAAGTGCATTTAACCAGCAATAGTCTGTTCATTTTTTGGCCATATACTAAATCAGGGGCAAGCTGCGCCCGTCACCAAGTGCATTTAACCAGCAATAGTCTGTTCATTTTTTGGCCATATACTACATCAGGGGCAAGCTGCGCCCGTCACCAAGTGCATTTAACCCTCAGTAGTGTGGTTGGTCAAGCTGTGACACCAAGTGCATTTAACCAGCAATAGTCTGTTCATTTTTTGGCCATATACTACATCAGGGGCAAGCTGCGCCCGTCACCAAGTGCATTTAACCCTCAGTAGTGTGGTTGGTCAAGCTGTCACACCAAGTGCATTTAACCAGCAATAGTCTGTTCATTTTTTGGCCATATACTACATCAGGGGCAAGCTGCGCCCGTCACCAAGTGCATTTAACCCTCAGTAGTGTGGTTGGTCAAACTATCACACCAAGTGCATTTAACCAGCAATAGTCTGTTCATTTTTTGGCCATATACTAAATCAGGGGCAAGCTGCGCCCGTCACCAAGTGCATTTAACCCCTTAAGGACCAGGCTCATTTTCACCTTCAGGACCAGGCCATTTTTTGCAAACCTGACCAGTGTCACTTTAAGTGCTCATAACTTTAAAACGCTTCGACTTACCCAGGCCGTTCTGAGATTGTTTTTTCGTCACATATTGTACTTCATGACACTGCTAAAATTGGGTCAAAAAAGTAAATTTTTTTGCATAAAAAAATACATTTTTTACCAAAAATTTTGAAAAATTAGCAAATTTCAAACTTTCAGTTTCTCTACTTCTGTAATACATAGTAATACCCCCAAAAATTGTGATGACTTTACATTCCCCATATGTCTACTTCATGTTTGTAGCATTTTGGGAATGATATTTTATTTTTTGGGGATGTTACAAGGCTTAGAAGTTTAGAAGCAAATTTTGAAATTTTTGAGAAATCTTCAAAATCCCACTTTTTATGGACCAGTTCAGGTTTGAAGTCATATTGTGAGGCCTAGATAATAGAAACCTCCCAAAAATGACCCCATTCTAGAAACTACACCCCTCAAGGTATTCAAAACTGTTTTTTCAAACTTTATTAACCCTTTAGGTCTTCCACAAGAGTTGATGGCAGATGGAGAAACAATTTTGAAATTTCTATTTTTTGGAAAATTTTCCAATATAATCAATTTTTTCCAGGAGTAAAACAAGGGTTAACTGCCAAACAACACTCAAAATGGGTTGCCCTGATTCTGTAGTTTGCAGAAACACCCCATATGTGGTCGTAAACTACTGTTTGGCCGAATGGTAGCACATAGAAGGAGGGGAACACCATGTGGGTTTTGGAAGGCAGATTTTGCAGGACTGGTTTTGTTTATACCATGTCCCATTTGAAGCCCCCTGTTGCACCCCTAGAATAAAAATTTCAAAAAAGTGACTCCATCTAAGAAAGTACACCCCTCAAGGTATTCAAAACTGGGTTTACAAACTTTGTTAACCCTTTAGGTGTTCCACAAGAGTTAATGGCAGATGGAGAAACAATTTTGAAATTTCTATTTTTTGGAAAATTTTCCAATATAATCAATTTTTTCCAGGAGTAAAACAAGGGTTAACTGCCAAACAACACTCAAAATGGGTTGCCCTGATTCTGTAGTTTGCAAAAACACCCCATATGTGGTCGTAAACTACTGTTTGGCCGAACGGTAGCACATAGAAGGAGGGGAACACCATATGGGTTTTGGAAGGCAGATTTTGCAGGACTGGTTTTGTTTATACCATGTCCCATTTGAAGCCCCCTGTTGCACCCCTAGAATAGAAATTTCAAAAAAGTGACTCCATCTAAGAAAGTACACCCCTCAAGGTATTCAAAACTGGGTTTTCAAACTTTGTTAACCCTTTAGGTGTTCCACAAGAGTTAATGGCAGATGGAGAAACAATTTAGAAATTTATATTTTTTGGAAAATTTTCCAATATAATCAATTTTTTCCAGGAGTAAAACAAGGGTTAACTGCCAAACAACACTCAAAATGGGTTGCCCTGATTCTGTAGTTTGCAAAAACACCCCATATGTGGTCGTAAACTACTGTTTGGCCGAACGGTAGCACATAGAAGGAGGGGAACACCATATGGGTTTTGGAAGGCAGATTTTGCAGGACTGGTTTTGTTTATACCATGTCCCATTTGAAGCCCCCTGTTGCACCCCTAGAATAGAAATTTCAAAAAAGTGACTCCATCTAAGAAAGTACACCCCTCAAGGTATTCAAAACTGGGTTTACAAACTTTGTTAACCCTTTAGCTGTTCCACAAGAGTTAATGGCAGATGGAGAAACAATTTAGAAATTTCTATTTTTGGGAAAATTTTCCAATATAATCAGTTTTTTCCAGGAGTAAAACAAGGGTTAACTGCCAAACAACACTCAAAATGGGTTGCCCTGATTCTGTAGTTTGCAAAAACACCCCAAATGTGGTCGTAAACTACTGTTTGGCTAAACGGCAGGACATAGAAGAAGGGGAACGCCATACGGTTTTTGGAAGGCAGATTTTGCTGGACTGGTTTATTTACACCATGTACCCTTTCAAGCCCCCTGATGCCCCCCTAGAGTAGAAACTCCATAAAAGTGACCCCATCTAGGAAACTATGGGATAAGGTGGTTGTTGTTTTGGGACAATTTTTGGGGTAAATTAGATTTTTGGTTGCTCTATATTACTCTTTTTTGAGGCAATGTAACAAAAAAATTTAATTCTAAAATTGTTTCTACATTCGCTATTTAGTTTTGTGGAACACCTAAAGGGTTAACATAGTTTGTAAAGTAATTTTTGAATACCTTGAGGGGTGTAGTTTCTTAGATGGGGTCACTTTTTTGGAGTTTCTAGTCTAGGTTACATCAGGGGGGGCTTCTAATGGGACATGGTGTAAAAAAAAAAACTGTCCATCAAAATCTGCCTTCCAGAAACCGTATGGAGTTCCCTTCGTTCTATGCCCTGCCGTGCGGCTATATAGCCATTTACGACCACATATGGGGTGTTTCTGCAAACTACAGAATTGGGGCAATAAATGTTTAGTTTTGTTTGGCTGTTAACCCTTGCTTTATTACCGGCAAAATGGATTTAAATTTAAATTTTGCCCAAAAATAGGTGTTTTGGCACCGTTTTTATTTTATATTTTTAACACCGTTCATCCGAGGCGTTTGGTAAAAAGTTATTTTTATAGCGACGACGTTTACGCACGCGACGATGCCCAATATGTATGGCTCTCAGACTTTGGAGACACTAAGCAGGCATCCTAAAACTGCGGCCCTCCAGATGTTGTAAAACTACAATTCCCACCATGCCCTGATGATGGCTGTAGGTTGTCTGGGCATGCTGGGAGTTATAGTTTTACAACATCTGGAGGGCCGCAGTTTGAGGATGCCTGCACTAAAACTAATATTTTTTGGGGAAAGAAAAATTGTTTTCGTGTCTCCAAAGTCTGAGAGCCATAGTGTTTTATGTTCTCTAGTGAACTGTTGGGGATTATAAAAATTTAGTACTCCATGGAAGTGTGATACTCCCTGAAGCAATCGATAATGCAGAGGCCCGGATGATCGGGGCACGTGTCACATTGAGTTGTGGTGTCCTTCCGTATCCCCCTCTTGTGACACACTCTGCACTTTTTTTGGGTTCGTCCCTTCTTTCCAGTATGGGGGACCACACCTGGAAAGTGTTGGCCAGGGACGATCCGGGCGCCTCCAGTTCCCGAGGTACTCCGGCCTGCTCTTTCCCGGTCCGAAAAGATCAGGTCCTTGAGGACTGCCTCATAGAATTGGAGGAATGTCCCTGTGCTGCCAGCGCTTCGGGATAGTACAAAAGAGTTGTACATGGCAACCTGCACCAAGTAGACCGCAACTTTTTTGTACCATGCCCGGGTTTTGCGCATGGCGTTATATGGCGTGAGGACTTGATCAGAGAGATCAACTCCTCCCATATACCGATTGTAGTCGACGATACAATCGGGCTTGAGGACCATTGCCGCGGTACCTCGCACAGGGACTGGGGTGGTGCTGTTACCGTGGATTGTGGACAGCATAAGGACATCCCTCTTGTCCTTATACCTGACCAGCAACAGGTTTCCACTGGTAAGTGCACGGGTCTCACCCCTGGGGATAGGTACCTGGAGGGGGTAGGCAGGGAGGCCGCGTTGATTTTTCCGCACGGTCCCACAAGCGAACGTGGATCTGGCGGCAAGGGACCTGAACAAGGGAATGCTGGTATAAAAGTTATCCACGTACAAGTGGTAACCCTTATCCAGCAGTGGGTACATAAGGTCCCACACGAGTTTCCCGCTAACACCCAGAGTGGGGGGACATTCTGGGGGTTGAATACGGGAATCTCGCCCCTCGTACACACGAAATTTGTAAGTGTACCCTGAGGTACTCTCACAAATTTTGTATAGCTTCACGCCATACCTCGCCCGCTTTGTGGGAATGTATTGGCGGAAACTGAGTCTCCCCTTGAACGCAACGAGAGACTCATCAACCGCGACCTCCCTTCCAGGTACGTAGGCCTGCTGAAATGTAGCCCCAAAGTGATCGATGACCGGCCGTATCTTATACAGCCGGTCATAGGCAGGATCACCTCGGGGTGGACATGCTGCATTATCGGAATAATGCAGACATTTCCGGATGGCCTCAAACCGGTGACGTGTCATGACCATACTGTACAGTGGGGTCTGGTACAGGACGTCCCCACTCCAGTATTGCCTGACACTGGGTTTTTGGACTAGACCCATATGCAGCACGAGGCCCCAAAATGTCCTCATCTCGGCTGCACTCGGATGCGGGGGGGGCAAATGGCAGGGGGGGTCTAGGGTCTGAAAGTTGAAACAAAAAAGTTTGGAATAAATGTGCTTTTTTTTTTTCTCTAACTTTTCCCTTCTATCCCTGCCTAAAGGTGCCTCTCCCTCACTGACCCTAACCTACCTGGGTGGCGATGGGTGCAGGAGGGTGATGGATGCCGATTTAGGAGGACACAGGAGCTGGTGCTGGACGATGCTGCACGGTCAGGGTGCTGGACAGGAAGAGGAGGGGAGAGAGGAGCGCAGGAAGTTTGAAACTCGCGCCTCTCTCCCCTGCACCAATCAGCACCCTGGACAGCGGCGTTCAGCACCAGGGCCAGCACCGCCTCCTCAAATCCTCGGACTGCGATTGGTGGTGTAAAATTACGCCACCGATCGCAGTCTTTTTCCGGTTCATCGGGTCACAGGACACCCGAATGGACCGGAAACGCAGAAAACCGCAGGTCTGAATTGACCTGCGGTTTTCTGCGATCGCCGATACGGGGGGGTCCAATGACCCCCCCCTGCGTTGTTACGGGATGCCGGCTGAATGATTTCAGCCGAAATCCCGTTTCGATTAACCCCCGCGGCGCCGGAATTCAGATTTTAAGTCAGGACGTACCGGTACGTCCTCGGTCTTAAGGACTCGGGAAATAGGGCGTACCGGTATGTCCTCGGTCCTTAAGGGGTTAACCAGCAATAGTCTGTTCATTTTTTGGCCATATACTACATCAGGGGCAAGCTGCGCCCGTCACCAAGTGCATTTAACCCTCAGTAGTGTGGTTGGTCAAGCTGTGACACCAAGTGCATTTAACCAGCAATAGTCTGTTTATTTTTTGGCCATATACTACATCAGGGGCAAGCTGCGCCCGTCACCAAGTGCATTTAACCCTCAGTAGTGTGGTTGGTCAAGCTATCACACCAAGTGCATTTAACCAGCAATAGTCTGTTCATTTTTTGGCCATATACTAAATCAGGGGCAAACTGCGCCCGTCACCAAGTGCATTTAACCAGCAATAGTCTGTTCATTTTTTGGCCATATACTACATCAGGGGCAAGCTGCGCCCGTCACCAAGTGCATTTAACCCTCAGTAGTGTGGTTGGTCAAGCTGTGACACCAAGTGCATTTAACCAGCAATAGTCTGTTCATTTTTTGGCCATATACTACATCAGGTGCAAGCTGCGCCCGTCACCAAGTGCATTTAACCAGCAATAGTGTGGTTATTTTTTGGCCATATCCCAGTCTAATTCTGTCACTAAATCCATACCGGTCACCCAGCGCCTAAATACTAGGCCTCAAATTTATATCCCGCTAAATCTCTCGTTACCGCTGTCCTGTTGTGGATGGGAAAGTTATTTAGTGTCCGTCAAAGCACATTTTTTGTTCTGGGTTGAAATACAATTCCCAATTTAGCAATTTCATAATTTAGTGGTTTCTGCTATATCAGAGCTATTTGAAATCTATCCCTAAAAGGGTATATAATATTCAAGGTGCACATAGGGTCATTCAGAATAACTTCACACACACACTACTGTGCATTTCCAAGTCTAATTCTGTCACTAAATCCATACCGGTCACCCAGCGCCTAAATACTAGGCCTCAAATTTATATCCCGCTGAATTTGAATACAATACATTGGGCCAAATAATATTTTTGTTGTTGTGGTGAACCATAACAATGAGGAAAACATCTAGTAAGGGACGCGGACGTGGACATGGTCGTGGTGGTGTTAGTGGACCCTCTGGTGCTGGGAGAGGACGTGGCCGTTCTGCCACATCCACACGTCCTAGTGTACCAACTACCTAAGGTCCCAGTAGCCGCCAGAATTTACAGCGATATATGGTGGGGCCCAATGCCGTTCTAAGGATGGTAAGGCCTGAGCAGGTACAGGCATTAGTCAATTGGGTGGCCGACAGTGGATCCAGCACGTTCACATTATCTCCCACCCAGTCTTCTGCAGAAAGCGCACAGATGGCGCCTGAAAACCAATCCCATCAGTCTGTCACATCACCCCCATGCATACCAGGGAAACTGTCTCAGCCTCAAGTTATGCAGCAGTCTCTTATGCTGTTTGAAGACTCCGCTGGCAGGGTTTCCCAAGGGCATCCACCTAGCCCTTCCCCAGCGGTGAAAGACATAGAATGCACTGACGCACAACCACTTATGTTTCCTGATGATGAGGACATGGGAATACCACCTCTGCATGTCTCTGATGATGACGAAACACAGGTGCCAACTGCTGCGTCTTTCTGCAGTGTACAGACTGAACAGGAGGTCAGGGATCAAGACTGGGTGGAAGACGATGCAGGGGACGATGAGGTCCTAGACCCCACATGGAATGAAGGTCGTGCCACTGACTTTCACAGTTCGGAGGAAGAGGCAGTGGTGAGACCAAGCCAACAGCGTAGCAAAAGAGGGAGCAGTGGGCAAAAGCAGAACACCCGCCACCAAGAGACTCCGCCTGCTACTGACCGCCGCCATCTGGGACCGAGCACCCCAAAGGCAGCTTCAAGGAGTTCCCTGGCATGGCACTTCTTCAAACAATGTGCTGACGACAAGACCCGAGTGGTTTGCACGCTGTGCCATCAGAGCCTGAAGCGAGGCATTAACGTTCTGAACCTGAGCACAACCTGCATGACCAGGCACCTGCATGCAAAGCATGAACTGCAGTGGAGTAAACACCTTAAAACCAAGGAAGTCACTCAGGCTCCCCCTGCTACCTCTTCTGCTGCTGCCGCCTCGGCCTCTTCTGCTGCTGCCGCCTCGGCCTCTTCCTCCGCCTCTGGAGGAACGTTGGCACCTGCCGCCCAGCAAACAGGGGATGTACCACCAACACCACCACCATCACCTCCGTCACCAAGCGTCTCAACCATGTCACACGGCAGCGTTCAGCTCTCCATCTCACAAACATTTGAGAGAAAGCGTAAATTCCCACCTAGCCACCCTCGATCCCTGGCCCTGAATGCCAGCATTTCTAAACTACTGGCCTATGAAATGCTGTCATTTAGGCTGGTGGACACAGACAGCTTCAAACAGCTCATGTCGCTTGCTGTCCCACAGTATGTTGTTCCCAGCCGCCACTACTTCTCCAAGAGAGCCGTGCCTTCCCTGCACAACCAAGTATCCGATAAAATCAAGTGTGCACTGCGCAACGCCATCTGTAGCAAGGTCCACCTAACCACAGATACGTGGACCAGTAAGCACGGCCAGGGACGCTATATCTCCCTAACTGCACACTGGGTAAATGTAGTGGCAGCTGGGCCCCAGGCGGAGAGCTGTTTGGCGCACGTCCTTCCCCGCCAAGGATCGCAGGGCAACATTCTTTGCCTCCTGTTGCCACCTCCTCCTTCTCGGCTTCCTCCTCCTCTTCTTCCACCTGCTCATCCAGTCAGCCACACACCTTCACCACCAACTTCAGCACAGCCCGGGGTAAACGTCAGCAGGCCATTCTGAAACTCATATGTTTGGGGGACAGGCCCCACACCGCACAGGAGTTGTGGCGGGGTATAGAACAACAGACCGACGAGTGGTTGCTGCCGGTGAGCCTCAAGCCCGGCCTGGTGGTGTGTGATAATGGGCGAAATCTCGTTGCAGCTCTGGGACTAGCCAATTTGACGCACATCCCTTGCTTGGCGCATGTGCTGAATTTGGTGGTGCAGAAGTTCATACACAACTACCCCGACATGTCAGAGCTGCTGCATAAAGTGCGGGCCGTCTGTTCGCGCTTCCGGCGTTCACATCCTGCTGCTGCTCGCCTGTCTGCGCTACAGCGTAACTTCGGCCTTCCCGCTCACCGCCTCATATGCGACGTGCCCACCAGGTGGAACTCCACCTTGCACATGCCGGACAGACTGTGCGAGCAGCAGCAGGCCATAGTGGAGTTTCAGCTGCAGCACGCACGGGTCAGTCGCACTACAGAACAGCACCACTTCACCACCAATGACTGGGCCTCCATGCGAGACCTGTGTGCCCTGTTGCGCTGTTTCGAGTACTCCACCAACATGGCCAGTGGCGATAACGCCGTTATCAGCGTTACAATACCACTTCTATGTCTCCTTGAGAAAACACTTAGGGCGATGATGGAAGAGGAGGTGGCCCAGGAGGAGGAGGAGGAGGAGGAGAAAGAGGGGTCATTTTTAGCACTTTCAGGCCAGTATCTTCGAAGTGACTCAGAGGGAGGTTTTTGGCAACAGCAGAAGCCAGGTACAAATGTGGCCAGCCAGGGCCCACTACTGGAGGACGAGGAGGACGAGGATGAGGAGGAGGTGGAGGAGGATGAGGATGAAGCATGGTCACAGCGGGGTGGCACCCAACGCAGCTCGGGTCCATCACTGGTGCGTGGCTGGGGGGAAAGGCAGGACGATGACGATACGCCTCCCACAGAGGACAGCTTGTCCTTACCCCTGGGCAGCCTGGCACACATGAGCGACTACATGCTGCAGTGCCTGCGCAACGACAGCAGAGTTGCCCACATTTTAACCTGTGCGGACTACTGGGTTGCCACCCTGCTGGATCCACGCTACAAAGACAATGTGCCCACCTTACTTCCTGCACTGGAGCGTGATAGGAAGATGCACGAGTACAAGCGCACGTTGGTAGACGCGCTACTGAGAGCATTCCCAAATGTCACAGGGGAACAAGTGGAAGCCCAAGGCCAAGGCAGAGGAGGAGCAAGAGGTCGCCAAGGCAGCTGTGTCAATGCCAGCTCCTCTGAGGGCAGGGTTAGCATGGCAGAGATGTGGAAAACTTTTGTCAACACGCCACAGCTAACTGCACCACCACCTGATACACAATGTGTTAGCAGGAGGCAACATTTCACTAACATGGTGGAACAGTACATGTGCACACCCCTCCACGTACTGACTGATGGTTCGGCCCCATTCAACTTCTGGGTCTCTAAATTGTCCACGTGGCCAGAGCTAGCCTTTTATGCCTTGGAGGTGCTGGCCTGCCCGGCGGCCAGCGTTTTGTCTGAACGTGTATTCAGCACGGCAGGGGGCGTCATTACAGACAAACGCAGCCGCCTGTCTACAGCCAATGTGGACAAGCTGACGTTCATAAAAATGAACCAGGCATGGATCCCACAGGATCTGTCCGTCCCTTGTCCAGATTAGACATTAACTACCTCCCCTTAACCATATATTATTGGACTCCAGGGCACTTCCTCATTCAATCCTATTTTTATTTTCATTTTACCATTATATTGCGAGGCTACCCAAAGTTGAATGAACCTCTCCTCTGTCTGGGTGCCGGGGCCTAAATATATGCCAATGGACTGTTCCAATGTTGGGTGACGTGAAGCCTGATTCTCTGCTATGACATGCAGACTGATTCTCTGCTGACATGAAGCCAGATCCTCTGTTACGGGACCTCTCTCCTCTGCCTAGGTGCTGGGCCTAAATTTATGAAAATGGACTCTTACAGTGGTGGGTGACGTGAAGCCTGATTCTCTGCTATGACATGAAGACTGATTCTCTGCTGACATGAAGCCAGATTGTCTGTTACGGGACCTCTCTCCTCTGCCTGGGTGCTGGGCCTAAATATATGCCAATGGACTGTTGCAGTGGTGGCTGACGTGAAGCCTCATTCTCTGCTATGACATGCAGACTAATTCTCTGCTGACATGAAGCCAGATTGTCTGTTACGGGACCTCTCTCCTCTGCCTGGGTGCTTGGCCTAAACTTATGAAAATGGACTGTTGCAGTGGTGGGTGACGTGAAGCCTGATTCTCTGCTATGACATGCAGACTGATTCTCTACTGACATGAAGCCAGATTGTCTGTTACGGGACCTCTCTCCTCTGCCTGTGTGCTGGGCCTAAATATATGCCAATGGACTGTTGCAGTGGTGGCTGACGTGAAGCCTCATTCTCTGCTATGACATGCAGACTAATTCTCTGCTGACATGAAGCCAGATTGTCTGTTACGGGACCTCTCTCCTCTGCCTGGGTGCTTGGCCTAAACTTATGAAAATGGACTGTTGCAGTGGTGGGTGACGTGAAGCCTGATTCTCTGCTATGACATGCAGACTGATTCTCTACTGACATGAAGCCAGATTGTCTGTTACGGGACCTCTCTCCTCTGCCTGGGTGCTTGGCCTAAACTTATGAAAATGGACTGTTGCCGTGGTGGGTGACGTGAAGCCTGATTCTCTGCTATGACATGCAGACTGATTCTCTACTGACATGAAGCCAGATTGTCTGTTACGGGACCTCTCTCCTCTGCCTGGGTGCTTGGCCTAAACTTATGAAAATGGACTGTTGCAGTGGTGGGTGACGTGAAGCCTGATTCTCTGCTATGACATGCAGACTGATTCTCTACTGACATGAAGCCAGATTGTCTGTTACGGGACCTCTCTCCTCTGCCTGTGTGCTGGGCCTAAATATATGCCAATGGACTGTTGCAGTGGTGGCTGACGTGAAGCCTCATTCTCTGCTATGACATGCAGACTAATTCTCTGCTGACATGAAGCCAGATCCTCTGTTACGGGACCTCTCTCCTCTGCCTGGGTGCTGGGCCTAAATTTATGAAAATGGACTCTTACAGTGGTGGGTGACGTGAAGCCTGATTCTCTGCTATGACATGAAGACTGATTCTCTGCTGACATGAAGCCAGATTGTCTGTTACGGGACCTCTCTCCTCTGCCTGGGTGCTGGGCCTAAATTTATGAAAATGGACTCTTACAGTGGTGGGTGACGTGAAGCCTGATTCTCTGCTATGATATGAAGACTGATTCTCTGCTGACATGAAGCCAGATTGTCTGTTACGGGACCTCTCTCCCCTGCCTGGGTGCTTGGCCTAAATTTATGACAATGGACTGTTGCAGTGGTGGCTGACGTGAAGCCTGATTCTCTGCTATGACATGCAGACTGATTCTCTGCTGACATGAAGCCAGATTCTCTGTTACGGGACCTCTCTCCTCTGCCTGGGTTCCGGGGCCTAAATATCTGAGAATGGACTGTTCCAGTGGTGGGTGACGGGAAGCCAGATTCTCTGCTATGGGACCTCTCTCCAATTGATTTTGGTTAATTTTTATTTATTTAATTTTTATTTTAATTCATTTCCCTATCCACATTTGTTTGCAGGGCATTTACCTACATGTTGCTGCCTTTTGCAGCCCTCTAGCCCTTTCCTGGGCTGTTTTACAGCCTTTTTAGTGCCGAAAAGTTCGGGTCCCCATTGACTTCAATGGGGTTCGGGTTCGGGACGAAGTTCGGATCGGGTTCGGATCCCGAACCCGAACATTTTCGGGAAGTTCGGCCGAACTTCTCGAACCCGAACATCCAGGTGTTCGCTCAACTCTAACCATGACTCTTCTGATGTAGATTTGACTCTTTTCAAGTCAGTGCTGCAGTGATTATGAAGCTGGTTCTCAGCAACCACTTACTTTTAGCTCATGACACACCGCTGAAATCAGTGCGTATTTCACTACTTTATGTTGTCCTCAGTGAGTTTGGCATAAAATTGATGATAGGTTCCCTTTAACCACTTCAGCCCCGCTAGGTGAAACCCCCTTCATGACCAGGCCACTTTTTACACTTCGGCACTACACTCCTTTCACCGTTTATCGCTCGGTCATGCAACTTACCACCCAAATGAATTTTACCTCCTTTTCTTCTCACTAATGGAGCTTTCATTTGGTGGTATTTTATTGCTGCTGACATTTTTACTTTTTTTGTTATTAATCAAAATATAACGATTTTTTTGCAAAAAAATGACATTTTTCACTTTCAGCTGTGAAATTTTGCAAAAAAAACGACATCCATATATAAATTTTTCGCTAAATTTATAGTTCTACATGTCTTTGATAAAAAAAAAATGTTTGGGCAAAAAAAAAAATGGTTTGGGTAAAAGTTATAGCATTTACAAACTATGGTACAAAAATGTGAATTTCCGCTTTTTGAAACGGCTCTGATTTTCTGAGCACCTGTCATGTTTCCTGAGGTTCTACAATGCCCAGACAGTAGAAAACCCCCACAAATGACCCCATTTCGGAAAGTAGACACCCTAAGGTATTCGCTGATGGGCATAGTGAGTTCATAGAACTTTTTATTTTTTGTCACAAGTTAGCGGAAAATGATGATGTTTTTTTTTTTTTTTTTTTTTCTTACAAAGTCTCATTTTCCACTAACTTGCGACAAAAAATAAAAAATTCTAGGAACTCGCCATGCCCCTCACAGAATACCTTGGGGTGTCTTCTTTCCAAAATGGGGTCACTTGTGGGGTAGTTATACTGCCCTGGCAATTTAGGGGCCCAAATGTGTGAGAAGAACTTTGCAATCAAAATGTGTAAAAAATGACCGGTGAAATCCGAAAGGTGCACTTTGGAATATGCGCCCCTTTGCCCACCTTGGCAGCAAAAAAGTGTCACACATGTGGTATCGCCGTACTCAGGAGAAGTTGGGGAATGTGTTTTGGGGTGTCATTTTACATATACCCATGCTGGGTGAGAGAAATATCTTGGCAAAAGACAACTTTTCCCATTTTTTTATACAAAGTTGGCATTTGACCAAGATATTTTTCTCACCCAGCATGGGTATATGTAAAATGACCCCCCAAAACACATTCCCCAGCTTCTCCTGAGTACGGCGATACCAGATGTGTCACACTTTTTTGCTGCCAAGGTGGGCAAAGGGGCACATATTCCAAAGTGCACCTTTCGGATTTTGCAGGGCATTTTTTACACATTTTGATTGCAAGGTACTTCTCATACATTTGGGCCCCTAAATTGCCAGGGCAGTATAACTACGCCACAAGTGACCCCATTTTGGAAAGAAGACACCCCAAGGTATTCCGTGAGGGGCACGGCGAGTTCCTAGAATTTTTTATTTTTTGTCACAAGTTAGCGGAAAATGATGATTTTTTTTTTTTTCTCTTTTTTCCTTACAAAGTCTCATATTCCACTAACTTGCGACAAAAAATAAAAAATTCTAGGAACTCGCCATGCCCCTCACGGAATACCTTGGGGTGTCTTCTTTCCAAAATGGGGTCACTTGTGGCGTAGTTATACTGCCCTGGCAATTTAGGGGCCCAAATGTGTGAGAAGTACCTTGCAATCAAAATGTGTAAAAAATGACCGGTGAAATCCAAAAGGTGCACTTTGGAATATGCGCCCCTTTGCCCACCTTGGCATCAAAAAAGTGTCACACATCTGGTATCGCCGTACTCAGGAGAAGTTGGGGAATGTGTTTTGGGGTGTCATTTTACATATACCCATGCTGGGTGAGAGAAATATCTTGGCAAACGACAACTTTTCCCATTTTTTTATACAAAGTTGGCATTTGACCAAGATATTTTTCTCACCCAGCATGGGTATATGTAAAATGACACCCCAAAACACATTCCCCAACTTCTCCTGAGTACGGCGATACCAGATGTGTCACACTTTTTTGCTGCCAAGGTGGGCAAAGGGGCACATATTCCAAAGTGCACCTTTCGGATTTTGCAGGGCATTTTTTACACATTTTGATTGCAAGGTACTTCTCACACATTTGGGCCCCTAAATTGCCAGGGCAGTATAACTACGCCACAAGTGACCCCATTTTGGAAAGAAGACACCCCAAGGTATTCCGTGAGGGGCATGGCGAGTTCCTAGAATTTTTTATTTTTTGCCGCAAGTTAGTGGAATATGAGACTTTGTAATGAAAAAAGAGAAAAAAAAAAAATCATCATTTTCCGCTAACTTGTGACAAAAAATAAAAAATTCTAGGAACTCGCCGTGCCCCTCACGGAATACCTTGGGGTGTCTTCTTTCCAAAATGGGGTCACTTGTGGCGTAGTTATACTGCCCTGGCAATTTAGGGGCCCAAATGTGTGAGAAGTACCTTGCAATCAAAATGTGTAAAAAATGCCCTGCAAAATCCGAAAGGTGCACTTTGGAATATGTGCCCCTTTGCCCACCTTGGCAGCAAAAAAGTGTGACACATCTGGTATCGCCGTACTCAGGAGAAGTTGGGGAATGTGTTTTGGGGTGTCATTTTACATATACCCATGCTGGGTGAGAAAAATATCTTGGCAAACGACAACTTTTCCCATTTTTTTATACAAAGTTGGCATTTGACCAAGATATTTTTCTCACCCAGCATGGGTATATGTAAAATGACACCCCAAAACACATTCCCCAACTTCTCCTGAGTACGGCGATACCAGATGTGTCACACTTTTTTGCTGCCTAGATGCGCAAAGGGGCCCAAATTCCTTTTAGGAGGGCATTTTTAGACATTTGGATCCCAGACTTCTTCTCACGCTTTAGGGCCCCTAAAAAGCCAGGGCAGTATAAATACCCCACATGTGACCCCACTTTGGAAAGAAGACACCCCAAGGTATCCAATGAGGGGCCTGGCAAGTTCATAGAATTTTTTTTTTTCGCATAAGTTAGCGGAAATTGATTTTTTTTTGTTTTTTCTCACAAAGTCTCACTTTCCGCTAACTTAGGACAAAAATTTCAATCTTTCATGGACTCAATATGCCCCTCAGCAAATACCTTGGGGTGTCTTCTTTCCAAAATGGGGTCAGTTGTGGGGTGTTTGTACTGCCCTGGCATTTGAGGGTCTCCGCAATCATTACATGTATGGCCAGCATTAGGAGTTTCTGCTATTCTCCTTATATTGAGCATACAGGTAATGAGATTTTTTTTTCCGTTCAGCCTCTGGGCTGAAAGAAAAAAATGAACGGCACAGATTTCTTCATTCGCATTGATCAATGTGGATGAAAAAATCTCTGCCAAAAAAAAAAATGGAGGGGAAAGGCGTCTGCCAGGACATAGGAGCTCCGCCCTACATCCATACCCACTTAGCTCGTATGCCCTGGCAAACCAGATTTCTCCATTCGCATCAATCGATGTGGATGAATAAATCATTGCCGGGATTTTTTTTTTTATATATATATATATATATACATACAAAGTGCTTGCCAAAGCATAGGAACGCCGCCTCCTCCTCAGCTCGTATGCTTCGGCAAACGTATCTGTCACTGCAGAGGAGAAAATCCCGTCTTGCAGCGCCGCATACACCGACTTGCGTGTAATCTGACAGCAGCGCAATGCTTCTGTCAGAATGCACATCGGTGCTGCAGCTAGTTCATCGGTTGGTCCACCTGGAAGGTAAAAAGACAAAAAAAAAAAAAAGAAAAAACCAGGCCACAACGCAATAATTTTATTAACTTTGGAACAGAACATTTAACTTTAACTTTTGGAACTAAACATTAACCTGTTTGCTTACCTGTTTTTTTTTTTTGTTTTTTTTTGTTTTTTTACCTTTATAGAACAAACCTCTCCTCCCCCATGGGTCAATGTGCAAAGCGCAAATCGCCCAAAGATGTGGCGAAGTGCGTTATGCACTTTGTCCCATGTGAAAGGAGACGTTTGCAGCAGCTGTGTGAGTGAATGGGCCCTAATAGCCCTGTGTGCCTATCCTGGTGAGATGATCCCTATGCTAGGTGTACCTGTGTGTGGTACTTTCGGAAACAATCCCCTAAGCATAGGGCAGGGTGGTCGGGACAGTCAGGACAGAAATACCGGGTGTCACGCCTTATTCCACTCCTGCTACAGACACGACATCTTTTTCGGGGTGACGGTTGGGTTGAGGTACCAGCAACGACATTGGGGAAATGTCGCTCGTGTAGACGGCTAACTACACTGGTGGATGGGGGCACGGAACCTTCTGGATACAGGAGGTTCTCAATGATCTCTTCCTGAAATTTGAGGAAGGATCCAGTTCTCCCAGCCTTACTGTAGAGAACAAAACTATTATACAGCGCCAATTGAATCAAATATACAGACACCTTCTTATACCAGCGTCTGGTTCTGCGGGAAACTAAATACGGAGACAACATCTGGTCATTGAAGTCGACCCCTCCCATGTGGAGGTTATAGTCGTGGACTGAGAGGGGCTTTTCAATGACACGGGTTGCTCGCTCAATTTGTATTGTCGTGTCTGCGTGAATGGAGGAGAGCATGTAAACGTCACGCTTGTCTCTCCATTTCACCGCGAGCAGTTCTTCGTTACACAGTGCGGCCCTCTGCCCCCTTGCAAGACGGGTGCTAACGAGCCGTTGGGGGAAGCCCGCGCGACTAGTTCGCGCGGTACCACAGGCGCCAATCCGTTCTAGAAACAAATGCCTAAAGAGGGCCACACTTGTGTAAAAATTGTCCACATAAAGATGGTACCCCTTGCCGAATAAGGGTGACACCAAGTCCCAAACTATCTTCCCACTGCTCCCCAGGTAGTCAGGGCAACCGACCGGCTCCAGGGTCTGATCTTTTCCCTCATAGACACGAAATTTGTGGGTATAGCCTGTGGCCCTTTCACAGAGCTTATACAATTTGACCCCATACCGGGCGCGCTTGCTTGGGATGTATTGCTTGAAGCCAAGGCGCCCGGTAAAATGTATTAGGGACTCGTCTACGCAGATGTTTTGCTCAGGGGTATACAAATCTGCAAATTTCTGGTTGAAATGGTCTATGAGGGGCCGAATTTTGTGGAGCCGGTCAAAAGCAGGGTGGCCTCTGGGACGGGAGGCGGTGTTGTCACTAAAGTGCAAGAAACGCAGGATGGTCTCAAATCGTGTCCTGGACATTGCACCAGAGAACATGGGCATGTGATGAATTGGGTTCGTGGACCAATATGACCGCAATTCATGTTTTTTTGTCAGGCCCATGTTGAGGAGGAGGCCCAGAAAAGTTTTAAATTCGGAAACTTGGACTGGTTTCCACCGGAAAGGCTGGGCATAAAAGCTTCCCGGGTTAGCGGTTATAAATTGTGTGGCATACCGGTTTGTCTCTGCCACGACTAAGTCTAAAAGCTCCGCAGTCAAGAACAGCTCAAAAAATCCCAGGGCCGAACCGATCTGAGCCGTCTCAACCCGAACTCCAGACTGGGCGGTGAAAGGGGGAACTACAGGTGCGGCTGAAGTTGGGGGCTGCCAATAAGGGTTTGCCAGCACCTCTGGGATTCTAGGGGCTCTACGGGCACGTCTTTGCGGTGGCTGCGACGGGGTCACTACTGCTCGTGCCACCGTACCAGCTTCAACTGCCCTTCTGGTGCTCGCTACTTCACCAGGTTGTACGGCAGTGCTGGTACTAGGTCCAGGATGGGCTGGGCTGCTGGTGTATGCCTCACCACGTAATCCGGCAGCACCAGCCCCACTCTGATGCTCTTGAAGCGGATCCTGCGCAACCTGCGGTCTAGCAACACGGGGCCGGGTACGCCTGGTTCTATCAGGGACCTCAGCCTCCTCGTCCGAACTTTGGGTCAGAGAGCCGCTGCTTTCTACAGGTTCGTATTCTGACCCGCTGGATTCATCAGATGAGGGTTCCCACTCCTCATCCGACTGGGTCAGAAGCCTGTAGGCCTCTTCAGAGGAATACCCCCTGTTTGACATGTGGGCAACTAAATTTAGGGGTATTCCCTGAGACTACCCAGGTAAAAAAAGCAAGCCTGTCTTACAAAGGGGAGGCTAGCGAAGTACCGGAGGCCGCTGCGGTTGATAAAAAATATCAAAAGTGATTTTTTTATCGCCGCAGTGCGTGTAAAGTGGATGTGCAGCGATCAAAAAAAAAATTTTTTTTGTCACTGCGGTGGGGCGGGTGTGGGCGAACGCACGTGTGGGCGACCGATCAGGCCTGATCGGGCAAACACTGCGTTTTGGGTGGAGGGCGAACCTAAAGTGACACTAATACAGTTATAGATCTGACCGTGATCAGTTTTGATCACTTCCAGATACTATAAAAGTACAAATGCTGATTAGCGATACGCTAATCAGCGAATAACGGACTGCGGTGCGGTGGGCTGGGCGCTAACTGATCCCTAACTACCTAACCAAGGGACCTAAACTATACCTAAAACCTAACGGTCAATACCAGTGAAAAAAAAAAGTGACAGTTTGCACTGATCACTTTTTTTCCTTTCACTAGTGATTGACAGGGGCTAGAAGGGGTGATCAAAGGGTTAATAGGGGTTCAGGGGGGTGATCTGGGGCTAAGTATGTACTGTTGGTGTACTCACTGTGAAGCCTGCTCCTCTGCTGGATCCAACCGACGAAAAGAACCAGCAGAGGAGCAGGCAGCCATATAACAGATCATATTTACTAATATGATCTGCTATACTGCTCTGTGATTGGCTTTTTTGAAAATCAGCAACCTGCCAGCCAATGATCGCTGGCTGGCAGGTCCTGACGAAATGCTTCTCGAAGAAATGCCGGCCCGCGATGCGCATGTGCGGGCCGGCTGCGGCGAAATCTCGCGTCTCGCGAGATGACGCGCCGATGCGTCCAGGAGGAGAAAAGCAACCACCTTCCGGACGCATCGGCGCGTTAGGCGGTCCGGAGGTGGTTAAAGAGGTTGTCCAGGTTCAGAGCTGAACCCGGACACACCCACATTTTCACCCAGTCAGCCCCCCTAATATGAGCATCGGAGCACATTGTCAGTATAACTACAGCTGTTCTGTGAAGGCCTCAAAGCTTTGTTAGAGAACATTTGTGATCAAACACGATCATGAAAACCAAGGAAAACACCAGACAGATCAGGAATAAAGTTGTGGAGTAGTGTAAAGCAGGGTTAGGTTATAAAAAATATCCCAAGCTCTGAACATCTCACCAAGCACTGTTCAATCCATCATCTGAAAATAAAGTATGGCACAACTGCAAACCTACCAAGACATGGTCATCCACCTAAACTGACAACCCAGGAAAGGAGAGCACTAATTAAAGAAGCAGGCAAGAGGCTCATGGTCACTCTAGAGGAGCTTCAGAGATCAGGTGGGTGAATATATCCACAGGACAACTATTAGTTGTGTACTCCACTGGCCTTAATGGAAGAGGGGCAATAAGAAAGCCATTTTTGAAAGCAAGCCAAAAGTTCTGTTTGCAGTTTGCCACAAGCCACGTAGGGGGCACAACAAACATGTCAGATGAGACCAAAGATTAACTTTTTGGCCTAAATGCAAAATGCTATGTGTGAAAACTAACACTGCACATCACACTGAACACACCATCTCCGTCGTGAAGATGGATTGATGGGAAGATGGATGGTGCTAAATACAGCAGTAGCGCAAACAGCAGTAGCAGCACCAGCAGTCAAGCTGTAATTGTAGTGGTAGGCCATAGTTCTCCCTGATTTCCAATTGACACATTATTATTGAAGACAAAGAGGATGAGTGTCAGGGTTCCTCCGGCTGCTGCTGCCTCCATACAGTAGATGTGTCAGTTCCGAGCCAGTGAGGAATTGTGCCAGGGCTTTCGAACGCCAAGGCGTATGGGTGGCAGCTCCACCCGGTGTTCAATCACGCCCAGGCGAGCTGCTTTTTCTGTGAGTATAAAGGTGAATTTCTGTGATTTGGCTCCCCCTACTAGACTCTTCTGGATGTGACTTTCTGGATTTGACTTTGTGACAATGTTTTCGGCTTCTGGTATTATATTTGATCTCCTGGTTCTGACTCTTTCGCGTGTTTTGGTCTTCTTGTTTGCTTTGGGTGTGTTTGTACTGTGTTGACCGGCTTTTGACCATTTTTCAGTACGACTACTTCTGTGTCTGTTTGTCCCTATTTGCTAAATACAGGGAAATCCTAGAGGAAAACCTGGTACAGGCTGCGAAAGACTTGAGACTGGGGCAGAGGTTCACCTTCCAGCAGGACGACCCTAAACATACAGCCAGAGGTACAATGGAATGGTTTAGATCAAAGGATATTCATGTGCTAGAATGGAAAGTCCAGACCTTAAATCGCATTGAAAATCTGTGTCAAGACTTGAAAATTGCTGTTCACAGACGCTCTTCGTCCAACCTGACTGAGAGTGAGCTATTTCGCAAAGAAGAATGGGCAAAAATTTCTGCCTCTAGATGTGCAAAGCTGGTAGAGACATACCCCAAAAGACTTGCAGCTGTAATTGCAGCGAAAGGTGGTCCTACAAAGTACTGACTCGGGGTGGAGTGGTCTAAATACAAATGCACGCCACCTTTTTCAGATTTTTAATTATTAAAAATGTTGAAAACCACGTATCATTTTCTTTTCACTTCACACACACTTGCTACTTTGTGTTGGTCTATCACATAAAATCCCAATAAAATCCATTTAAATCCAATAAAAAGTTTGTAGGTGTAACATGAAGAAATGTGGAAAAGTTTAAGGGGTATGAATACTTTTTCAAGGCACTGTATAATTCGGTAGATTTTAGAGCTTATCAGGAAAAGCTTAGCATA
Organism: Bufo gargarizans; assembly: GCF_014858855.1. NCBI lineage: Eukaryota > Metazoa > Chordata > Amphibia > Anura > Bufonidae > Bufo > Bufo gargarizans. Next base: position 79,102,302 of record NC_058089.1, read on the forward strand.
GAGAGTGAGGGAATTTGGCACCTCCAAAAATAGATCAGTTCCCAGGGTTAGGGTGTTGCAATTGTGGCAATATAATTAAAGAGGACACATTTGCTCAATCCCCACATGTGGAAAGGATATTGCACATGTCGATCCAGTTTTATTACATGTACAATATATCCGTGCAGTTTGTTATATATTGGAGAAAAAATTATGGGAAAATGGGAAAGAATAAATAAACATAAAAGCACAATTCGTAAATCTATGGTGGAATTACCAGTAGCAATACAAATGAGACATTCTGTTAATCAGTTGAAGTTTAGAGTTATTGATTCAGTGGGTCCATTGAGGAGAGGTAGAGATGGAGAAAAATGCTACGCAGGAAACGTGAAGTCGATCTATACTTTACAATCATTACAACCACGGGGAATAAATAGAGATTATAGAGGTAATTTACAAACAGATATACGTCTGGCGCAGATTATGTCGCATGCCTGGTTGAGGCAGAATCTGCGATTTCTTCCCCGCTCACGCCAGGACTAAAGAAGGGGGAGTGACATGGGCAGTGAAGGGGACGGGCCGACATCTTTTTCTACGCATGGTTTAGGAGTAGAAAATGGTCTAAATGTAAGATAGCAAGGAAGCTGTCTTACTTTTAGAATTGGCGGTGGATGTGCAGAAGTTATGTAGAGCCTGGCAGCTCTACATAACTTCGGCTGACCCACCACCAGGGCAGGGGCTTATTAAGCCCGGCGTCTAAAACGCAGGTCTTAATAAATGTGCCCCTAGGTGGGTAGTTTGTAACCAAACATTAATCACAATTTTAATTTTTCTCTTATGTATGTCCTCTTTTGGCTGAGGTTTATGTACAAATGGACACTGTTCCTGCTATGATTTTATGATGCTTTTTAATTTAATATGTAATTTTTAAAATGTAATTATGACCTTTTTATATTTCAGCAGGTAAAGAATAGATGGTTTGGGTTGCAGTACAGAAGTCCCATGGATTGGTGGATAAGGAGTCCTGGTATATATTTTGGAGAAGTCGAGATAAGCTGGTGCTGTGCTGGCCTGGCGTCACCTACATCGAATGGATGACGTGTTGAGGTGGGTTTGGCTTGATATAGAATACACGCCCCTGTTTTACTCTGTCGCACTGTGGGCATGTGAAGAAGGAATTGAATTGTTATGGATTTTGGGTCTTGAGTCTGTCTGTCTGTCTGTCTAGACGTTCTTTATGCGTGACCAAATGACTGGACTGATCTTCACCACACAGCTACATCAGGTGTCCGGGAAGGTTTTAGACTGGGTCTCAGCTCTCTAGGACGTACCGTTCCTGACATATTCCCCAGAAATGACCCCCCCACCCCATATACAAGCCTGCAATTCTTTCTCTTCAAATCCCAATCTGGACAATCTGCGGAAAAGCTCACCTGACACTGGTTGCCTGAGCACCTGGACTGCCGCGCTAGCTTTCTGAATGCCCCTGAGGGTGGCTTTGATGGCCTGATTGGAAAAAATGGATTTGGCAGAGGGGTCGCCGAGCATCCAATAGTGCTGATTGCCGGCCAAATACAGCCTGATGGTGTTAACTGACAGGTGGCGGTGCGTGTGGCAATAGGCTATGAAGGCCATAATGAACGTGACCTCGTCCACCTCCCCCCCAGGTGTCACTGAACTCCCTGAAAACTCTGAACCCGGCGTCATAGTTCCTGGCAGTGTTGGTGGCTAGCGAGTGCTGGACCAATGACCGTGCAGATGCTATCAGGGGCTCTAAACCAACAGGAGGGAGCTGAACGGCGGAGCTGGAACACCGACGGGGTCTGCCTCTGGGAGCTCCTGAAAGAAGACATCATAATAAAAACGAGACAGGGCGTCTGCTGCTACGTTCTGTGCCCCCTGAATATGGACCGTGACGATATGGAAATTAAATGTTAAGGACAGCCACACAAGACTACGCAGTAAGGACATGATCCTGAGAGACTTGGCCCTCCCTTTGGATATGATCTCTACCAGGACCTGACTGTCTGTCCTGAAGATAACCGACTTGTTTGCCCAGAGTGGACCCCACACATGGGCAGCCGCCACAATTGGGTATAATTCTAACAGCGGGGAGGATTTCATGGCCTCAGTCTCGGATATGAGCTCCACCGGCCAACCGCTGACCAACCACTGCGGATGGAAGATGGCAGCGAACCCGCGGGAGGCCGCGCCATCGGTGGAAACCGTGCGGGATGCTGAATCCGGGGATGATACAAACAAGGAGATACTATTCCACCCGGCCAGGAAAGCCTGCCAAATCTGGAGATCTGCCATGGCGTGTCCGTCTAGTTGGATGGTGGAGTCCTGATCCGGGGCTGTCGGGAGGAGACAGAGGAGCCGGGAAGTGAAGGCCCTGAAAAGAGGCCACGGAGGAGACGGCAGACTGGATCTTGGCCAGTTTGGCTGCGGGGAGGCTGGCTTCCATGCGGACCGAATCCAGGGTGATGCCCAAGAAGGTGACCCTGGTGCCCGGATCCTCTGTCTTAGCCGACGCCACGGGGACCTCGAGACTGGCAAATAGCTGAAGTAAGCTTGCCAACCCCGAGGGGGAACCCTGGGGCCTCTCGACGATCAGGAAGTCATCCAAATAATGGATGACCATGTCCAGACCCCCGTGGTGGACAAGGATCCAGTGCAGCGCACAGGCGAACCTGTCAAACAGCCACGGGCTGCTTTTGGACCCAAAGGTGAGCCGGTTGGCAAAATAGTACCCGTCCGCCCAACGCAACCCGTAATATTGCCACAACTGGGGAAGGATGGGGAGTAGTTTAAAGGCGTCCGCAATGTCGGCCTTGGCCAACCAAGCCCCTTCCCCGGCCAGCAGGACGTACTGGATGGCCTCATCGATGGATGCGTACGACATGGAGAACTCCTCTGACGGGATCAGGCAGTTGAGGCTGGGAACAGGCGACATGTGTGGAGCCGACAAGTCGTAGATCAAACGCCTTTTATTAGATGACTGCTTGGATACTAAACCAATGGGGTTTATTCTCCAAGTGGCGAAGGGGATGGCCTTGAATGGGCCCAGCAAAAAACCCTTCCGGACCTCGTCCTGCAAGAGGGTGGCTACTGCCGCCGGATCTTGACAAGCCGACTGCAGGTTCCTTCCCTCCCAGAAAACTTGGGGGAGGGCAATGAGGCCCGTATGAAAACCCCTTTCGAATCCAGCGAGAAGGAACTGGACGGCTTGGTGGTCGGGTGGTTTTGCAACAGGACGCCCAGGAGCTCGATGTTAACGTCGGTCAGTCATAAGTTCTTGCGCTGTCTCTTCGGGCAGCTGGGGCGGGGATGGGCCCTGAAATAGAGGGAGCAGATGTGCAATGCTCCACAGCTATTGAAACTGCCACCCCCCGCGTTGAAGTTATTGCACACCTGACTCTGCCCCAGATATGTGATGGGCCTACCCAGCTTATTGGTAGAACCCTGGAACCGTTGGGCGCCAGAGGGGCCTGGCAAGGAACCCTCCCGGGCCGGGGTGGGGAGGTTGGGACACCAGTCGGCGGTATGCTGAATTGATTGGCATGCCGCGCATGTTGGAGCCTGTAACCCCGCGAAATGGCGACAAAACAGCTCCATGTCTAGATTCGCCCAGTCCGTGCGGAATTGAAATTGGGCGAGGGCCGCGGCTGCCTTCGCCGAGAATGACCGGTGGTAGTCGTAGAAGTTGGTCCCGCCGTATTTGTACCCCAAGTTGGTTACCTAGTACAAGTACGAGTCCATTTCTTCACGCCTATGTGGCTGGACGCCGCATATGGTGTCCCTATAGAGGCTAAATGCCAGGACGAACTCCGGAATCGATAGTTTTCAGTTCAGTCGGGCGTCCTTGGCCGTAAGAACTACCGAGACCTCCCCGCAACTGATCACCTTATTTTCTGACACGTCCTGGGACGTGATGAGAATGGACGCCAGGTTGACGTCCTTCCCTGCCAGAATGTCCCTTTTCAGATTTTCGGGGATGAAGTGCGAGGGGGCAATCTGGGGGCTGGCACGGACCATACCTGGAGCCGCGTCCTGGGAAGTAGAAGGCAAGGCAGGAGGGGCTGGGGAAGGTGGTGCCGCCGGAGGCCGGGACTCCAATTCCCCCATCCTGGTCTGTATGTCTGCTACCGAACCTGCCAGGCTGCCAATGGTAGCCTGCAACTTCAGTATGGACAGCTGTATGGATGATAGAGGGGGCTGGTCGTTGGGGCCCTCCGGTTCTGTCATCAGGAGGCGATACAGCTCCGCCTTCCTCGCGGAAGCGGGATGACGGATTCCCCTCCTGTTGAGCTCTGCGACAAGCTTCGGGATGGTCCAGCTTCGCAGAGAGGGGTTGCTGGCGCGCCCTGACACGGAAGTCCCGGGTAAAGACAGGCTATCGTCAGATTCTAGAGCCTGAGACATCTTTACACTGCTTGGAAAAGGTATGACAACAACAGATGAATAAAAATCACCCCCCCCTCCCCGGACAACAAGAGACGATACCCGCCAGAGTACGGGTTGGTATAGAAATGAGTTTTAATCGATACTTACCCGAATGAATCACGCTACTATTTTCTGAGGTGAGCAGAAAACCTATGAACGGAAGCTCGGGAGGAAGCATACTTGACGCCGGGACAGGGTGCAACAGCAGCCTCTGGCTGAACCTACCTGCACAAGGAGGAGCCTTGGGAACAATGAAAGGTGCATGTTCTAACACATATAACCACTTAGGTAGAATGATTAACTTAATCAGATTTATTCGACCCGGGATGGATAATGGGAGACCACCCCATACCCTAAATTTGTCTGCACTATAATTCAGGAGAGGCTGTATGTTGAGAGTGTGGAAAGAGGCTGCGGCTTTGGTGATATGAATCCCTAGATACTTAAATTTAGATACTATTGGTAGCTCGGTATTAAGAGAGGATAAAGGTAGGGAGTATAACGGAAATAGAACAGATTTAGACCAATTTATCCTGAAACCGGAAAATTGATTACATTTTTCAATGAGATAAGTAGCACGAGGTAGCGTAGACTCCATGTCTGACATAAACAGCACCATGTCATCCGCATATAGTCCCACTCTGTCCTTTTGATCACCTATAAATATTCCCTTGAATTGGCCATCAGATCTAATACGGATAGCTAAAGTTTCGATCGCTAAAGCAAATAATAGTGGCGACAACCGGGATCCTTGCCTGGTCCCACAACCCAGATCAAAGTTCGCCGAGCACATACCATTCACCAGAATACCAGCCGAGGGTCATTTATACAAAACTGATATCCACTTAATAAATGCGGGACCTATTCCAAAGCATTCCAGGGCTGCCAGTAAGTATGGCCATTATACTGAGTCAAAGGCCTTGGCCATGTTTAGAGATGCCTCCACCATTGAAGGCATATTTGGGTGACAACCTGCACTCTACGGATATTATCTATTGTAGACCTACCAGGCAAGAATCCAGACTGATCCGGATGAATAAGGTTTAAAATAACCCCATTCAACCGCTGTGCCAAAATCTTAGCCAAGATTTTGTAGTCCAGATTTAATAGTGATATGGGCCTATATGACCCAAAATCAACTGGATCCTTGTCTGGTTTGAGGAGTATCACAATGCTAGCTTCGTGTAGTGAAGGTGGTAGGATACCTTTTGAAAAGGAGTCATGGTACATTTGTAATAAAGGAGAAACCAATTGCAATTGGTCATCATATCTAGAGTACACTTCTAGGGGTAGCCCATCCGGACTAGGGGATTTCCCATTTGCCAGAGATTTAATGGCTTCTAATATCTCCTGTTCCGATATTGGGCCCTCCAGAGATTGAGCCAATTCCTGTGAGAGCGTGGGGTATTCTAACTCCTGCAGGTAAGTATGAACTGTCTCCTTGGTGTAATCTACTTGAGCCTCTTACAGATCTTGATAAAATTCCCAGAAACGGTGAGCTATGGCTTCCAATTCCACTACTATAATGCCCTCACCATCTCGAATACGCAGGATAGCAGGAGATGCCTGATTCTGGTGAACGATATGTGCCAGCAACTTACTAGACTGGTTGCCTTATTCAAAATAAGATTGTTTAGTAAAAACATTTTGCACTGGGCCTTTTCCTGTAATAAAGTAAGGTAACGCCTCCCAATTTGCAACCACCTCTCCCTATTCTGGGATGTTGGATCTGCAACATACAGCCTCTCCATCTCAGCACACTCCTCAGCTAGGTCTTTTTCTTGTTTAGCAGAGTTACATTTGATAAACGAGATAGAGGATCTCAAACACCCTCTCAAATATGCCTTCAGCGTCTCCCACACCACTGACCTATCATTATAAGCAGCGTGGTCGGACAAAAACACAGGCAATTGGTCCGGAATACGGTCCGAAGGCGGAAATAATGTAAGCCAAAAGGGCTGCACCCTCATGGAATGCCCTGTGCCCCTTACATTCATCAATAGGGATAGTAGGATAGGGTTATGGTCCGAAACCCCTCTGGCACCATATTCCACCTGATAAGGGAGTGAACACACTGTGGAGCCACCAAAGACATAGTCAATGCGGGATAAGGAGTTATGGCTAGCTGACTGATATTAGTAAGAAAAATCATCCGGGTGCTTAAGGCACCACAAGTCATCAATTTTGATAATGGTGATTCTGATTGAGCACTCCCACGTGGCTGCTCCTCACCATAAAACCTGTCTAGTAGGGGGTGTAGGGTCATGTTAAAGTCCCCATACATATAATCCATGCTGAGGGAAAAGTGGCCGCGAAACATATCGCCTGGTGTATTATTTGGAGGGAGGAAGGAGGAGGGACATAAATCCGATGTATAACATATAGCATGCAATTAATCAGGGCTTTTTTTTCTCAGAGAAAAGGTGGTGGAACTCACCCCCCCCCCTCCCCTGGCCACGCCCCTACCCACCCCTAGGACCGCCCCTTTAGAGAACAGGGATGCAAGTAAAATTTGGGGGGGCTATAAAAGTCCAGCCCAGCAAAGAAACCCCCCAGATGGGGATGGAACTGTTAATGGAGGATCTGGGGATGGCACTGTTAATGGGGGATCTAGGGATGGCACTGTTATGGGGTGGAGGATCTGGGGATGGCACTGTTATGGGGGATCTGTGGATGGCATCCACAGATCCCCCATCCTATAACAGTGCCATCCACAGACCCCCCCCATCCTATAACAGTGCCATCCACAGACCCCCCCACCCCATAACAGTGCCATCCACAGACCCTACCACCCCTTAACAGTGTCATCCACAGACCCCCCCCACCCCTTAACAGTGTCATCCACAGACCCCCCATTGCCGCTCCAGTACAGTTATAAAATGTGTAATTCAATTAATAATGATTCATGCTGCCCTCTCTGTAGTATAACATTCAATATATCCTACTCACAAGGCTACTGTTATATCGTAATGCAGGCCGGCCAGGCAGACGAGCGGCAACGTCACTAACTGACGTCACGTGCCTGCGCCGCCTGCTTCATTCATAAAGTAGGCCGGGCAGGCACGTGACGTCAGTCAGTCACGCTGCCGGTCGTCTGCCCGGCCGGCCTGCATTACGATATAACAGTAGCCCTGTGAGTAGGATATATTGAATGTTATACTACAGAGGGGGCAACATGAATCATTATTAATTGAATTACACATTTTATAAGTCTGTACTGGAGCGGCAGGGCCGGAGCACAGTCAACGCACCGGCCCCCAGCTCCTCCTCCCAGTCCCTCCCCGCTGATACATCACAGCCTGCGATGCTGGGGCATGGCAGGCTGTGATGTCAAAAGGTGGCGGAACGCCAGAAAAAAAGCCCTGCAATTAATATATGATGCCACAAAGATATACCTTCCCGCATTGTCTATCTGTAGTTTCTCCACCTCCCATCTTAGGGACTTATGAATAGTAAGAGAAACTCCCCTAGCCAGATTAGAGTAGCATGAGTGGCGAGACCATTGGACCCATGGTTTACATAACCTCCTAGTCTTGTCAGGGAGTAGGTGGGTATCTTGTAGGCACAAGATATGAGGGTAAAACTGACCGATCTCTGAGAACACCATGGTACGCTTCCTAACACTCCCAATGCCCCTGACATTCCAGGACATCAACCTTATGTCTGCCATTGTAACATCATGGAATATGCATGTCGCTCCCTACACTCTATTACACACGGCCACCTCCAGTCATACATCTTTATACCTTTCACATGATATGATAGTACATAGGTAAGCATGTAATGGTAGTTAAGAACTAGGAAAAAACAAACATTTAACAGTGGTTCATTAAAGGACATCGAAAAAGAGAATCCAGCACCAGGCATCCGGGGCATTATATGTATGCAACGGGATACTCGTGGTAGATCCTGTGTGGCACAACAATATATAGGGTGTGCTATTGGTTGACTTAACCCTTCGCACTGTAACTAACTAAAGTAGCAAGAGAACTTGTGACCCAACTTTGTGGTGTGTAAATACACCTATCTGAGGGAGAAGCCCCTCATCCTTATACCGACAATCATATTTCTTCTCCTTCCATAGCAGTAAATCTGCAGGGTACTACAGGTTACGCTTATCATATATGCTGCTTCACAGCAGCTAAAGCAGGACAAAAACATTATGCAACAATGCAGTGCTATACAATGCATGCTATGTAATGAGCAATAAAAATCAGATGTTAGAGGGACAAAACATGAGTGACGGGCCAGCTGTAGAATGAGGTCTCGATCTGCAGACGTCAGTAGTCGAGCCAATAATGGCTGCGGTGGTGCTCCGGGAGGCATCGGTTTGGCCGGTACCCTGTGCGCCTTCTCAACAATAAAGGCAGAAGAGAAGGCGGCATCAGGGAAAGTGGCTCGCAGCCATGTTGACACAAAATCACACGGGTTATTACCCTCTGCACGCTCAGGAAGTCCCACTATACGCAGGTTGTTGCGATGTGTGTGATTTTCATAGTCGTCACACTTTTGCTGCCAGTATTCCACTTTCTTTTCCAAATCAGCCAAGCGAGCTGGTAATGGGCTCAGCTGATCTTCCGCCGTGGACATGCGGTTCTCCACCTCCGCAATATGGTCACGCATGTTTTGCATGTCGTGTCTCAGGAGACCGATATCTATCTTCACCTCCTCCATCTTCCCTGAAAGAGAGGAGCGGCAGGTAGCTATCGCCTGGAGTAGTTGATCGGTCACCTGTTTAAGGGAGGGTTCGTGTCTGGTGCGCCATCCTCACTGGGAGCAGGAGAGACACTCCGGGAGGTCGCGGCTTGCGCGCGCGGCCCAGGGCCAGCACCATCTTGGGAATCAGACCGGGCAAACTCTGAGCTTCTCAGCTGCCGACAGCGCCTTGTTATGTGCCATCCCGGTTCTGCAGGAACGTCCCGATCTCCCCTCCTCCGTGGGTGATATGATTGTTAGCAAGTTCAGGATAACTGCAAAGTTAGGGCATCAGTGACGGAGCTCAGCTAGACACGTCCGTCCATCTTGCGCTCAGGCCACGCCCCCTGAAAAACCCCTTCTTAATACAGACACCAGATGAGACCCATAAATTAATAAATACTCCCAGACCAGACCCCAGAATTAACACAGACCCCGAGTCAAGTCCCTAAAATCCAAACACAACCCCAAATTTATACAAACCCCAGATCAGCTCCCAAATTTTTAGAGCCAAGATTACACCCCAAATCCTCTCCTGAAATTCGTACAGTCCCCTAAACATACCCCACATTTATACAGACCCCAGATTACACCCCTAATTTATAGACTTCATATCAGACCACTACCTCCCCTATAACCATCACCCAACCACTCTGTTCCCTAAATAAAGACTTCAGAGCAGACCCCAGATTACACCCTAAATTTATATTAAAAGGGGTTCTCCGGGTTTTTTCATATTGATGTCATCAATATCAGATCGCAATCAAAAAAAGGCAATGCAGCACAATATTTCACATACAAACAATAAAACAAGGAAGTAAGGATCATTCAAACAAAGTGGTATTATACCTACTATAAATGAAAAAATTGAAGTTCTATGCGCACATTTTTGATCAAACGTGTGTCGGGCCCATCTACCAGGCGTCAAGGTGGCTTCTGCAGATGGGTCCCTAACACTAACAGAACTGCCTCTCCTGGGCTTGACTAACCCTACAATATTCAGGGCGGTGTAGGAACCAGCTACATTTAGGCCTCTTTCACATGAGCGAGAATTCTGCGTGAGTGCAATGCATGAGGTGAACGCATTGCCCCCGCACTGAATCCTGACCCATTCATTTCAATGGGGCTGTGCACATGAGCAATGTTTTTCACACATCACTTGTGCGTTGCATGGAGAATCGCAGCATGTTCTATATTCTGCATTTTTCACGCAACGCAGGCCCCATAGAATTGAATGGTGCTGCGTGAAAATCGCATCGCATCCGCAAGCAAGTGTGAATGCGCTGCGCTTTTCAGGCATGGTTGCTAAGGAGACGAGGGATGTATGATCCGGGGCCCCATTTAATTTATTCTTTTCCATTATAAGATGGTTATAATGGAAAATAATAGCATTCTTTCATACAGAATGCTAAGTATAATGTCAATTGAGGGTTAAAAAATAACAAAAACATGACGTCAGCGAAGGTCCTTTTGCAGGTCCTTCAAGAAGAACAAAGAAGAGGATCCCGGCTGCACGATCAAGTGGATGAGGTGAGTTATGTTTTTATTATTTTTTTAACCCCCAAGTGACATTTCACTTTGCATTCTGTATTAAAGAATACTATTATTTTCCATTATAACCATGTTGTTATCACCTGTCAAGGTTTTCTTCGTTGTTTGCAGGGGGTTTACTGAAGACATGTTATGCCAATTGTGTGCCTTACTTAAATTTGTGCCATTAGATGACAAATATAATGGGGGGGGGGGGGGGGGTTTATGTGAAAGATATGAAAAAAAAAAAGTTTTTTCTTTCTCATCAATTTACAAAATATTTAGAGACAAAACATTTCTAAAACCATTGCTGTATGTTTGTACTGTGAAAATGGATGCTATTAGTGCAATTTATCTTCTGGCTGGTCTCACTGCGAGACCTCAAAGGACTGGAGTGTATTTTGGCAACCTATTTTTCTATCGCTGGTTATGTGTGCATTTGTATATTCTACACACAAAAAACCCTGCTATAATAAATATAACTAAAATCAATCCCTATATTTTTACATTTTGTATGAAAGGAATAGGGAAAAAAGTTTACACACATAAAGTCTAAAAGTCTACCTATGCTATTGGTAAAACTAATAAATATACATATAATTTAATGAAAGAAAAACGGGGAAACGTGTTTACTCGTGTGTAAGTAATCTGCTATACTATTGCTAAAACTAATTATAGCTATTCCTTTTTCATTTTCACTTTTAATTAAAAAATATTCTTTTACTTTTTATTTTATCTATGAAAAAAGTTAATTCACTTAACAGGGCAGAAAGGGGTTAATTCTCAGGCTGCACCAGCACAGTTATGGCTCTTTCAGACGGCCATAGTGTTTTGCAGTCTGCAAAACACGGATATCGGCCCGTGTGCGTTCCGCATTTTGTGGACCACACATGGCCTGGCACTATGATAGAAAATGCCTACTCTTGACACATTCAAACAGTTGTCTGAATGAATTCTTAATGTTATAGCCAGTAGGGGGTGCTCTCACATCAGGGATCTATCCTGAGTGCGCCCCTGCCAGATTTTCTTCACTTTGTATCCCTGTTACAGAGTGTCATAGGGCTTACATGCCCGGAGACTCCTTCAGAGATCTTCACTGTAAGCGCGGCTGCCTAATGACAGAGCGGTCATGGCAACCTGCAGTGCCATGGGACACTGGCAGATAGTAATGTCACCCAGCAGTTTTATATAGTTTTCTTTAAGGTCAGTCATAAATGCATTAAAAAGAAGAGGACCCAATACTGACCCAAGCAATACCCCAATGCCAGTGGCGTAGCGTGGGTTGCCAGCACCCGGGGCAAGGCATGTATTGCGCCCCCCAACCTGTTGACACGCCCCCTTTTACAGATAATGTAATAGTCCTATCTAACACCACAGATAACATGGTGGTAATTCTCTAAGTACAGATAATGTAGTAGATGGGTGTGAGGCCCCAGAATTCAGAACACACACAGTTTGACCTGAAGTCTGGGGCCAGGATGCGGCAGGGTGGCCCAAATTCTCAATCCACCCCACAAAATTGAAGGCATACTGAACCAGCATGGCTACCACAGCATCTTACAGCAGCATGCTATTCCATTCGGTTTGCGTTTAGTTGGACCATCATTTATTTTTCAACAGGACAATGACCCCAAACACACCTCCAGGCTGTGTAAGGGCTATTTGACCATGAAGGAGAGTGATGGGGTGCTGCGCAAGATGACCTGGCCTCCACAGTCACCGGACCTGAACCCAATCGAGATGGTTTGGGGTGAGCTGGACCGCAGAGTGAAGGCAAAAGGGCCAACAAGTGCTAAGCATCTCTGGGAACTCCTTCAAGACTCTTGGAAGACCATTTCAGGTGACTACCTCTTGAAGCTCATCAAGAGAATGCCAAGAGTGTGCAAAGCAGTAATCAAAGCAAAAGGTGGCTACTTTGAAGAACCTAGAATCAGTGGCGGATCCAGGGGGGGGGGGGGGCAACGGGGCAATTGAACCCCCCCCGAGCTGGCGGCGGCGGCGGCTGGGCACAGGGAGATGAGCGCTTCCATTGTGGAAGCGCTCATCTCCAGTCATCTGTATCGCCGTCCTCAGGACAGCGATACAGATGCCTGCCTGTGCTGCGGTAGGGGAGGGAGAGGCGTGTCCCTTTCCCTTCCTCTGATAGGCTGCCGGCCTAGTGCCTGCAGCCTATCAGAGGCCGGCGCAGGGGCGCGATGACGTCATCGCGCCGCCTGAGCCATACAGCGTGGGACACAGGCCAGAAGAGGCCTGCATCGCATCGCTGACATGGAGGTAAGTATGTGTGTTTTTTTATTGTATTATATACAATACTTTTACTGGCGGGGGGCTGTTATTACTGGCACCTGGGGGCTGTTATTTCTGGCACCTGGGGGCTGTTATTACTGGCAAAGGAGGGCTGTTATTACTGGCAAAGGGGGGCTGTTATTACTGGCAAAGGGGGGGCTGTTATTACTGGCAAAGGGGGGGCTGTTATTACTGGCAAAGGGGGGGCTGTTATTACTGGCACCTGGGGGCTGTTATTACTGGCGGCGGGGGGCTGTTATTACTGGCGGCGGGCTGTTATTACTGGCAAAGGGGGCCTGTTATTACTGGCAAAGGGGGGCTGTTATTACTGGCGGGTGCTGTTATTACTGGCAAAGGGGGGCTTTTATTACTGGGGGCTGTTATTACTGGCAAAGGGGGGCTGTTATTACTGGGGGCTGTTATTACTGGCAAAGGGGGGCTGTTATTACTGGGGGCTGCTATTACTGGCATATGGGGCTATTATTACTGGCAGGGGGGGCTGTTAATACTGGCACATGATTGGGGCACTATAGGGGCATCTACTGAGGCCACAAAGAAGGGGTATTTTATATGGGCTCTCTGTACAGTACAATTTTATACTGGGACACATTATGGTGGGTACTATGGGGAAGGGGGAGAGGAGTACTATGGGGTAATCTACAGGGGGGCACTAAGAAGGGGTATTTTATAGTTGCAAATTATGGGGGACACTGAGGGCATCTACTGGAGCATTTTATACTGGTACATTATGGGGGGCACTAGGAAGGAGGGTGTGGAGCACTATGGGGTCATTTACTATGGGCACTATATAGGGGTATTTTATACTGGCACATTATGGGGGCACTATGGGGACATTAGCTCAACTGGGGGCATTACAAGGGGGTATTTTTTGCACTGTCACATTATAAGGAGAATTATTACTACTGGGGGGGCATTATGGTGGGCTTTATTACTCCCCCATGGTATGACCCCCTAGTAGCAGCACCGGCCTCTCCCTGCTCTGCTATCCCTCTGCCCCTTCTCCAAATCCTTATTATGAAATCTTTCTCATTAGGATAAAACAGAACATCAGCTCCGCCGAGCCCCCGGCCAAAGTGTGGAAGTGGCGTTCGAGATCCCCAAGGGCCAAGCCAAGTAACTGTAAGTTTTCATGTGAAATATGTTTGTTATACACATATAGCCTACACTGTGGAGTCTGTTCTATAAGCACCATTGTTTTGTGGTGGCGGACAGAAAATAATCTGAAAGTGCCCCTCCCGAGACCAGGCTCTGGATCCGCCATTGCCTAGAATATGACATATTTTCAGTTGTTTCACACTTTTCTGTTATGTATATAATTCCACATGTGTTAATTCATAGTTTTGATGCCTTCAGTGTGAATCTACAATTTTCATAGTCATGAAAATAAAGAAAACTTTTTGAATGAGAAGGTGTGTCCAAACTTTTGGTCTGTACTGTATAATGGCCCCTCTGTATAATATAAAACGGTGCCCATTCTTTCTAAATATACCAGCCTCCTTTGTATCTCTTCTGCCCACCTCCACAGCGCCCCAAGTACTTACATAAAAAAATATATATATCAGCTCTCCTCATCACCTCTTGTAGCCTTTGCTTGGGCGTCCCGGCGCAGGTGGTCAGGAACATATCACCATGCCCTCCTGCGCCGCGGCATCACCAAATTTCGCGAGACCAGGCGCAGGAGATCACAGTGATATAATCGCGATCTCTTGCGCCATTATACTGCTTCATAGGCTTCAGGCCTGGCCTGAAGCTCATGAGGCAGAATGGAGGGGATGGGAGCGATAGGCTTCCATCACCCTCATTATACTGCCTGCTGCCCCCTACAATTTGCCGCCCGGGAAAACGGTCCCCCTCGCCCCTCCCACGCTATGCCACTGCCCACTGCTAATAACCACTCTCCGTTTCCAATCTCTCATCCATTTGTTAACTTAATATTTTTCCCTAGTCCCAGAATTTAACCTTTCATGTTTAGTATCAAAACATCAGTGTATACACACATCATCCACATCCTTCCCTTCTCATAGAAGTGACATGGCTCGATGTGATTATGACTGGCTAACCATGCAGCCTGTAGAGAACGGCGAGTAGATTTGACAGAAGACACTGACACGGTGCCTTTGATGTACTGCAGTCAATTCCTTCTACCCATTGGTTAGTGTGACAGCAGTGACTCTTTACTCTCACTGCAGTGATGGATCCACATCTGCAGGAGAATGCAGAAGACATAGGGGGGAGCAGGATCTCCTCTTGTCTGTGTACTGTGTATGAGAGACATTATAGCAGCTAGTCTCCACTGACTCCTGAGCTAAACTCTGAGAAAACAGATAATTAGAGATACAGAGGGGAAAGAGGTGAGAAATGCAGGATAAAAGTCATAGAATGGCCAGAAATAGTGCTATTATCTATGGTCACAGATGTCAGCTTATTCTAAAAAGCCACCTGAAATGGCAGGTATGCTTTTATCTCCTTAAAGGGGTTCTCTGGGAATTAAGAAAATGAAAATACTTAAATATTACTTTATTATAATTATATTCGCAAATACCTTTTATTATTTATAATGGCTCATTTTTTTCTGGGGAGCAATCCTCTTAGCGAACACAAAACTTCTCCTAATCACACAAGAGGACAAGTTACTTCACAACACTAAGGTAAAGAGCTGCCTCATCCTTCTCTCTGCTCCTATTGTCCGGGATTATGATCCTGAAAACAGATGATAAGATCTTCAGCTGAATCTCTGGGGGAAAGGAGTTCACGAGAAGACATGAAGTACAAAGAGGATGGACAGGACAGACTGTGGTAATTGAGACAAGAGCTGCTGATCATTACCCTCACCTCCTCTCTGTACTTCATGTCTCCTCATAAACCCCATTCCTACAGAGATTCAGCTGAAGATCATATTAAACTGTACTCAGGATCATAATCCCTGACAAGCAGAGCAGAGAGGATAAGGCAGCTCTTTAGCTCAGTGTTCTGAAGCAACTTGTCCTCGTGTGTGATTAGGACAGGTTTTGTGTGTGTTAATAGGAGGGCGGCCATTTTATTTCTCCTTATGATTGCTCCACAGACAAAATGAGGCATTATAACTAACAAAAGGTATTTAGGAATATATTTATAATAAAGTAATATTGAAGTATTTTCATTTTCTTAATTCCCAGAGAACTACTTTAACTACCTCCACTTGATTCATACCTAAAGCGATTTACAAATGCTTATGTCCATGCTTTCTCTTTTTATGTCCCTGATCCACCTCTCCAATTGCTGAATCTCAGATCAGTAAGATGTCTCTTCCCCGACCACAATTCAGCATCACCCACATACTTTAGTAGAAAAGTCTTGTTATATTTACCACAATCTGAGGTGTAAAATCAGACCTCTATATAACCAAGTGGCGTGAGTAGGAGGAGGTTAAACACAATGTATGTTCTGAGCTTATAGGTGTCCTATAGGCTTAGAACATACAGTATGGTGAACCTCCTACAACTCACACCACTTGGTGTCTGTCAGTCAGGAAACGAAATAGCCACTTGCATACAGTACTTTCCCTAGCATGCCTAACTTGGCTCCAAGACGCAATGGCACCAGAGTGTTAAAAGCTGAACTAAAATCAACAAAGCATAATTTTGCAGAACTGGAACCAGAATCAACATGATTTGTAATACATAGCTAAGATCATGGGATGCATTGCTGATCTACAGTAGTTTTCCTGCATAAACTGATTGTGAACTTGTTAGGCTGCCAATATTACATTATCCTGCAAAGCTTCACTTCTCTCCCGTCAGCTGTCTCCAACATACAGCCTCATGTAAAAAAACAGAAATCACTCCCCTCCTGTCAGCCCCCTCCAAAGCACAGGCTCATCCGGTAAAATATCATTCCCCTCCTTTCAGCCTCACCCTGTAAAATATCACTCTCTTTCCTGCAGCCTCATCCGGTAAAATATCACTCCTGTCTCTTCAGCCTAAAAAAACTCACAGACCTCACTTCAACCCCCTATATTCCCTTTCTATGAAACATCATTCCCCTCCCTTAATCCCTCTCCAACATGTAGCCTCAAGTCAAACATCACTCCTCACCCCCTGCAACAAGCAGTCCCATATAAAAAATATTTTAAAAAAATCACTCCCCTCTCTTTAACTCCTTTCTTCCAAACTCTGGGTTAGAGTTTTAAATATGGCGCGGGCTCGTGAGCGCAGTAACCACCGCGTCTCTGCTGTTTCAAACACCAGAGGACCGGGGCTAATGTCTTTGACTGGCGGGAATGCTGATTGCAGACATTTAACCCTCAAAGATGAACACGGTACCTGAATGTGGAAAAACTGGATGCTAGAGCTTCCGAGTCAGGAAAGGCTCCTCTACATGCAGTGATCGGGAGAGCCGTTCCTTCGCTCCAATGCCCTGGATCTCTCTGTATCAGAGCGGTGGTTCCTAAAGAGGCCACCAGCATAACAGCAAATGGGGCTTAGATTGTAGTTCTATTGAACTACAGTGCAAGCCAAAAACGATCTTAAGATCGCATATTCTAGCTTAAAAAATTTTTTTAAACCGTTCAAAAAAATATTAAAATAAATATTACAATTTAATCCATAGGATACCAGCGTCGTACGGCGCTGATATCCGGGACAGAAATCCCAGCGCCGTACAGCTACGACGCTCTGATCGGGCGGGTGCAGGAGCTGTGCCCGCCCGATCAGCTGCAGGGGTCCGGCAGTCACTGATAGCTGGACCCCTGGTGTATGCGCCGGCATCGATGAAAACATTGATGCTAGTGCATTAACCCTTGCACGGCTGCGGTCAGCGCTGAACGCGGCACGTGCGGGATACTGCTGGGTGCGGGTGGCCATCAGGTCCCCGCACTGCTGTGACGGAGACCCAATTGCAGGGAAGGCAGCCCGTGAAAAAAGAAGTTACAAAAATAAAGTTATAAAAAAAAAAAAATTAAGTTTCAAGTAAAAAAATGCGTCCTTTTCCTAAAATAAAGTTAAAAAAATTGTAAAAAATAGGGAAAAAAAAAGAAAAGTAGATATACTAGGTATCGCAGCGTCTGTATCGACTGGCTCTATAAAAATATCACATGATCTAACACAAAATAAAATCTGTGCTTAAAAAAAACATTTTTTTGTCACCTTACATAACTAAAAGTGCAACACCAAGCGATCAAAAAGGTGTATGCCCCCCAAAATAGTACCAATCTAACCATCACCTCATCCTGCAAAAAATGAACCCATACCAAAGACAATGCACAGCTGCGGTCAGTGCTGACGTACGATGTCCGTGCAAGGAGAAAGCAGCCATCGGGTCCCCGCGCTGCTGTGACAGGGACCCGATGGCAGGTAAGGCAGCCCGATGCCTTCCTTAGGCATTGTGGCTGCCTTCCAGGAAAGCCTGTGAGATCCAGCCCCCTGGATTTCACAGGCAGGAAGCTATAAGTGTATTACAGTATGTAATACACTTACAGCCAATGCATGACAATACAGAAGTATTGTGATGCATTGTAAAGGGGATCAGGCAATATAATAATATTAGCAAAGAGAGGTGCACTCTGCGGTCTTACTAAACCCTCAAACTGATGTTAAAATTGAGAGATTAGCCAACATATCCTACTATGGAGGACATGTCTGAGCCCGTAAGACCGCAGAGTGCACCTGTCTTTGCTAATAATATTATATTGGTTATTACATCCACATAATTGCTATCTTGTGTAGGATGATTATTGTGGTATTTGTGGTCCACTGCGGGCATATTCCACTGTATGCATTTTTGCTGGGGATCGCCATTAGCAATGGGCCACAACTGCAGGATTTGCTCCCCTGTATATAAATGGAGAACTGCATATGGGTTTGAGCACTTACTGCCTGTTTAACATAATGCCATTTTTTTCAGTTTGTTTGTATATAGAGATGCCTGGAGGTGTATAAACTCCAATTTAAAGGGAGTCTGTCACCTCCTTATGGCCATATAGTAACATAGTAACATAGTACATAAGGCCGAAAAAAGACATTTGTCCATCCAGTTCGGCCTGTTATCCCGCAAGTTGATCCAGAGGAAGACCCCTCTCTAGTAGCTATAGCCTGTAATATTATTAAGCTCCAGAAATACGTCCAGGCCCCTCTTGAATTCCTTTATTGTACTCACCATCACCACCTCCTCAGGCAGAGAGTTCCATATTCTCACTGCTCTTACCGTAAAGAATCCTTTTCTATGTTTGTGTACAAACCTTCTTTCCTGCAGGCGCAGAGGATGTCCCCTCGTCACAGTCACAGTCCTGGGGATAAATAGCTAATGGGATAGATCTCTGTACTGACCCTTGATATATTTATACATATTAATTAGATCTCCCCTCAGTCGTCTTTTTTCTAAAGTGAATAACTCTAATGTTGATAATCTTTCAGGGTACTGTAGTTGCCCCATTCCAGTTATTACTTTAGTTGCCCTCCTCTGGACCTTCTCCAGCTCTGCTATGTCTGCCTTGTTTACAGGAGCCCAGAACTGTACACAGTACTCCATGTGTGGTCTGACTAGCGATTTGTAAAGTGGTAGGACTATGTTCTTATCACGGGAATCTATGCCCCTTCTGATGCAACCCATTATCTTGTTGGCCTTGGCAGCAGCTGCCTGACACTGGTTTTTGCAGCTTAGTTTGCTGTTTATTAAAATTCCTAGATCCTTTTCCATGTCAGTGTTACCGAGTGTTTTACCATTTAGTATGTACGGTTGACTTGCATTTTTCCTTCCCATGTGCATAACTTTACATTTATCAGTGTTAAACCCCATCTGCCACTTATCTGCCCAAGCCTCCAGTCTATCCAGATCCCTCTGTAGTAGTATACTGTCCTCATCAGTGTAAATTACTTTACACAGTTTAGTGTCATCTGCGAAAATTGATACTTTACTATGCAAGCCATCTACAAGATCATTAATAAATATATTGAAGAGAATAGGGCCCAATACTGACCCCTGAGGTACCCCACTAGTGACAGTGACCCAATCTGAGTGTGTACCGTTAATAACCACCATATACAGTGCTTACATGGCTCTGTAGCACACCTATACAGGATTGTAACGGTACCTTTATTCTCTTCTTTAGACTTGCACCAGCAGGAAAAACGAAGTTGAATTCATATGCAAATGAGCACTCGCAAGTGCCCAGGGGAGGAGTTCAGTGTGTAGGTGCCCAGGCTGCTCTGCCTTCTTTTCACTTTACTCCTCCCCAGCCTCTTCCTTTGCCCGCCTTCCAAGTCCGGACCTATCGATGAGGTAAGAGACTGGGAGGGCGGGCAAAGGCAGAGGCTGGGGAGGAGTAAAGTGAAAAGAAGGCAGAGCAGCCTGGGCACCTACACACTGAACTCCTCCCCTGGGCACTTGCGAGTGCTCATTTGCATATGAATTCAACTTCGTTTTTCCTGCTGGTGCAAGTCTAAAGAAGAGAATAAAGGTACCGTTACAATCCTGTATAGGTGTGCTACAGAGCCATGTAAGCACTGTATATGGCCATATGGAGGTGACAGACTCCCTTTAAATTTGCCTATTTTCCATCTACAGGCCACATTTAGGTGCACCGGCGAGGCCTGGGCCATATCAGCCAGTCTTGAGTGGGACTCGCAGACTCCTCCCTCCCATTGCTAGCATGGCTACATGCTGGAGGTGACTGGTGAGTCGTGTGAGAGTCGGACCTCACGCTCTTGTAATTCTCCCACTGGCCCCTGGTATTGCCCATACGGCACAGGTAGGTGAGTATTAGGACCCGAGCTACTTGAGAAACCTTGGTGCGGTGCTCGGGCTCAGACATGTCCTCCATAGTAGGATATGTTGGCTAATCTCTCAATTTTAACAACAGTTTGAGGGTTTAGTAAGACCGCAGAGTGCACCTGTCTTTGTTAATATTATTATATTGGTTATTACATCCACATAATTGCTATCTTGTGTAGGATGTCTATTGTGGTACTTGTGGTCCGCTGCGGGCATCCTCCACTGTATGCAGTTTTGCTGGGGATCGCCATTAGCAAAGGGCCACAAGTGCAGGATTTGCTCCCCTGTATATATATGCACAACTGCATATGGGTTTGAGCACTTCTTGCCTGTTTAAGGGCACTTTCACACTTGCGTTTTTCTTTTCCGGCACTGAGTTCCGTCAAAAGGGCTCAATGCCGGAAAAGAACTGATCAGTTATATCCCCATGCATTCTGAATTGAGAGCATTCCGTTCAAGGTGCAGGTGCATCAGGATGTCTTCAGTTCAGTCTTTTAAACTGATCAGGCAAAAGATAAAACCGCAGCATGCTACGGTTTTATCTCCGGCCAGAAAAAAACTGAAGACTTGCCTGAATGCCGTATCTGGCATTTTTTTCCATAGGAATGTATTAGTGCCTGATCCTGTATTCGAAATACCGAATGCACAGACCGAAAAAAAAAGGTGAAAAAAAATCTGATCCTGATCAGTCTGCCGCAAGTGTGAAAGTAGCCTTACACCATGCCATTTTTTCAGTTTGCTTGTATAAAGGGGGATCAGACCCCCAACAGTTGCAGTCCCAGAGTGGGACAAAAAAAAAGTGAAAAAATAATGTTAAACAAAAATAACGTTTTCCCCCCAATTTTTTTTTAAGTTTCAAGTAAATACAAAATATCCCTTTGCCAAAATAAAGGGAAAATTGTAAAAAATAGGAAAAAAAAAGAAAAGGAGACGTATTAGGTATCGCGGCGTCCGTATTGACTGGCTCTATAAAACTATCACATGACATAACCCCTCAGGTGAACATGGTTAACAAAATAAAATAAAAACGGTGCTAAATAAACAATTTTTTGTGACATTACATCACTAAAAGTGCAACACCAAGCGATCAAAAAGGCGTATACCCCCCAAATTAGTACCAATCTAACCATCACCTCATCCCTCAAAAATGAGCCCCTACCTAAGACAATCACCCAAAAAATAAAAAAAAACTATGGCTCAGAATATGGAGACACTAAAACATCGTTTTTTGGGTTAAAAAAATGCTGTTATTGTGTAAAACTTACATAAAAAAGTAGACATATTAGGTATTGCCGCGTCCGTAATAACCTGCTATATAAAAATATCACATGGCCTAACCCCTCAGGTGAAGACCGTAAAAAAATAAAAACAGGGTCAAAAAAGCAATTTTTTGTAACCTTACATCACAAAAGGTGTAATAGCAAGCGATCAAAAAGTCATACTCACCCCAAAATAGTGCCAATCAATTCGTCATCTCATCCCGCAAAAATGACACCCTACCTAAGACAATCGCCCAAAAACTTAAAAAAATATGGCTCTCAGACTATGGAGACACTAAAACATTATTATTATTATTTTTTTAAATGATATCATTGTGTAAAACTTACATAAATTGTAAAAAGTAGACATATTTGGTAGTGCCACATCCGTAATAACCTGCTCTATAAAATTATCACATGACCTAACCCCACAGGTGAACACCGTGAAGAAAAAAAAAAAAAAAAGTGTAAAAAAAGCCACCTTACATCACAAAAAGTGTAATAGCAAGCGATCAAAAAGTCATATGCACCCTATAATAGTACCAATCAAACCGTCATCTCATCAAAATGACCCCCTACACAAGATAGTTGCCCATAAAATAATATTAAGTGGTGCTACTGGAAAGTACAACTTGTCCCACAAAAAAACAAGCTCTCATATGGCTACGTGAAAAAACATAAAAAAGTATGGCTCTGGAAAGGCAAGGAGGAAAAATGAAAATGCAAAAATGAAAAATACTCTGGGACTCTAGGGGTTAAACCTCTTTAATAAACAGTCCCATGTAAAAAATATATATCTAGGCCTGATAACTATCGGTCCACACACTTCAGTACCCTCAGCAAGCTGACCCAAGTGAAACACATAGCCCCCTCCATCTAGTCACCTCAAAAATACTAACCCATGTGAAAACAAAACTCTCCCCTTAATACAGTACTCTCCAATATATAATCCCATGTAAAAACACTACTCCCTCTTCCTTCAGTCCTTTCCAACACACAGTCCCATGTTAAAAAGAACTTTCGGCTATTCCCCAGTCTACAGCCCCATCCTGCAATCTATCTCCCCTCCAGTATACAGTCCCTCTCTCCCCTCCAGTATACAGTCCCTCTCTCCCCTCCAGTATACAGTCCCTCTCTCCCCCCCAGTATACAGTCCCTCTCTCTCCCGGTATACAGTCAATCTCCCCTTCAGCATACAGTCTCTCTCTCTCCCCCCAGTATACAGTCCCTCTCCCCCCCCCCCCCCCCCATTATACAGTCCCTCTCCCCCCCTCCCCAGTATACAGTCCCTCTCTTCCCCCCCCCCCCAGTATACAATCCCTCCGTCCCGTCCCCCCCAGTATACAGTCCCTCTCTCCCCCCCAGTATACAGTCCCTCCGTCCCGTCCCCCCCAGTATACAGTCTCTCTCTCCCCCCCCCCCCAGTATAGTCCCCCCAGTATACAATCCCTTTCTCTCCCCCCCAGTATACAGTCCCTCTCTTTCCCCCTCAGTATAGAGTCCCTCTCTGTTTCCCAGCATTACACACACTTGGTGCCTCTTCTTGTTTTGGGCACAGGAATGTCACGCGGGAGGCCCCGCCCCTTTGGTGACATCATTCCAAGCAGGAGAAACCCCATACCAGACACGAGCCTTCTTTCTGCTGCAGTGGAGGGGACGGTCCTGGGCAGAGCCTGCAGCGGTTCAGTACTGCTCAGCACTGGTTCCAGGAGGGAGCGAGCCCCGAGCTGTCTGATAAGGTGAGACCCTATAGAATGTGAGGTGACTGCAGGCTGCTGCATCCGTGTGCGGATAGTGACCGCTCAGTACGGAGCTGACACGGATGTAGGTGATAGCGGGAGAGTTCCTGCCGGGGAGTGGCTGGTGCACTGCAGCTGCATCTGCTCCGAAGGTCAGGGGGAAACTTTCCAGAACTGGGTGTCAGTGATAGCTTCCCACCCATACTGTGTGTGACTGCACAGGGCTGTCATACAGGATTACTGCTGAGACCCCACATGTCCTGACCTGACCTGAACATAGACAGTCATTAGCCAAAAGAGACGCCACTATACATATAATGTAAGTGAAGACAAGGTGCTCCCAGCTACCCCCCCCCCCCCCCAAAAAAAAGTAAAACAATATAAGGAGAAAAAAGAAACGGGCGTAGCTGAGACGTAACTAACATTAGCGTAATTCGTGTTTTACGGCGGTCTATGACGTCCGCTGCTGGAGGATCTGCCTAATCTACGAGGAGACCTGGGCCTTGCCATAAACTAGTTTCATCCTTAGATCTGAGCTTATAGTTTAATGGTAAGGATTTTGCTTGCAACCCAGTAGCTTTCAGGTTCAAGCCCCAATGAAAGCTTTAAAGGCGATGTCCACCTTTGGAGGCAGTTTCTTCTATTATTGCATTGCACTTATTTTGAGTTAAAAATCATTTTTTCAGTTGGTCTTTATTAACAATATGGAATCCTTTTTTTTCTGTACAGAGCTGAGATGCTCTACTAGCTTCCTGTGGATTTTCTGTCTTTTCAGTCATCTGAGGAGCAGACAGACTCCTTATCTCTGCTCTCACATCATAAACACTCATTATAGCTCAATCCTTATCTTAATGATAACAATGTGGCTTAAATAAGTGTTTATGACCTCTCAGTAGTTTAGAAATAAGGGTAATTAGATGACCAGCACAATTGCACTCTATAGAAAAATGCACTAGCCTATGTGAGCTCCCATGGTCCCCGCCACCAGAGAGGCCGGTGCTTTTTCCTATACTGTGCAACTAAGGCCACCGCTGCTGGATTGCAGGGTCGTCGTAACCATGGAAACAAGCAGTGTATAATGTGATGGAAAAATGAATCAAGCCAGCAAAGGAGGCAATATGGGCAATCACAATACATTAGTAAGTGCCTTGTATTAACTTTTTCTACATGGTAAATGTGACTTGCTGAAGTGAGACAAACCCTTTAAATCTGCAGCAGCTCCTTGAAAACTGGCGTAAGTGAAGATAAATGTGTCTGATCCTCTTTTCAGAAAGCGGTGGGGACGGGGTAAAAACAATTTCCGCCAAAATTTGTTGCCAGTGATATTTAAAGGCTATGTAAACCTTTGGAGGAAATTTTTGTTTATGATCGCTCTTTCCTTTTTTTGGTGAAAAATATTTTCATTGCCCTTTATTAAAAATATTGAGCTGTTTTGTCAAAAGGGTTAAAGGGAGTCTGTCACCTCATTTTCATTTTCGGAATGGACAGATCGCGGATCCCATTCAAGTGAATGGGTCCGCGATCCGCATGCGGCTGGCCCACAGTCAGGGCCCGTGCGTTGTGGACTGCAATTTGCGTGCCGCAGGACAGGCACGGCGGGACAACAGCCGTGTGAAAGAGGGCTTATTCTGCTGAAAATGATTTGGATAATCGATTAGTTGTCGATAATTTAATCGATTAATTGGGAAAAACACCAAAATGACAAAAAAAGGGTTTTATATGATTTTACTTGAAAAATTATGTTCAAAGGCCATATTATAACAAATTTAGGAGTTACATAAATATAAAAATTTTGCATTGCAATGTAAAAAAGATAAGTTATGGGGAATCTGTGGATGACACTATTATGGGGGATCTGTGGATGGCACTATTATGGGGGATCTGTGGATGGCACTATTATGGGGGATCTGTGGATGACGCACTGTTATGAGAATCTGTGGATGGCACTATTATGGGGGATCTGTGGATGGCACTGTTATGGGGGATCTGTGGATGGCACTGTTATGGGAGATACAGCAGTTTACGACCACATACGGGGTGTTTCTGTAAACTACGGAATCAAGGCCATAAATATTGAGTTTGGTTTGGCTGTTAACCCTTGCTTTGTAACTGGAAAAAAAATGGAAAATGGAAAATCTGCCAAAAAAGTGAAATTTCGAAATTGTATTTCTATTTTCCATTAATTCTTGTGGAACACCTAAAGGGTTAACAAAGTTTGTAAAAATACGTTTTGAATACCTTGAGGGGTGTAGTTTATAGAATGGGGTCATTTTTGGGTGGTTTCTATTATGTAAGCCTCGCAAAGTGACTTCAGACCTGAGCTGGTCCCTAAAAATTGGGTTTTTGAAAATTTCTGAAAAATTTCAAGATTTGCTTTGAAACTTCTAAGCCTTGTAACATCCCCAAAAATAAAATATCATTCCCAAAATGATCCAAACATGAATTAGACATATGGGGAATGTAAAGTAATAATTATTTTTGGAAGTATTACTATGTATTATAGAAGTAGAGAAATTTAAACTTGGAAATTTGCAATTTAAAAAAAAGTTTTGGTAAATTTGGTATTTTTTCATAAATATAAATGATTATTTTTTACTTCATTTTACCAGTGTAATGAAGTACAATATGTGACGAAAAAACAATCTCAGAATGGCCTGGATAAGTCAAAGCGTTTTAAAGTTATCACCACTTAGGGTCCATTCACACGTCCGTTGTTTCTTTCCTGATCTGTTCCGTTTTTTGCTGAACAGATCTGGACCAGATCTGGACCCATTCATTTTCAATGGGTCCTGAAAAAAAATCTGACATTGTGCTGTCCGTTTTTTTTCAGGACCCATTGAAAATGAATGGGTCCAGATCTGGTCCAGATCTGTTCAGCAAAAAACGGAACAGATCAGGAAACAAACAACGGACGTGTGAATAGACCCTTAAAGTGACACTGGTTAGATTTGCAAAAAATGGCCTGGTCCTTAAGGTGAAATAAGGCCGTGTCCTAAAGGGGTTAAATTCCTGTTTGAGGTCAAGGAGGTGGTCTTATCAGCGCTTGACAGCTACTGTATACACAGTCATAGAGCAGGATGTCAATCACTGATTTGCTGAACAATTTCCCACAAAACAATGTATTAATCTGCTCAGATCCTCCTGCTCCCTAACATTCTACCTGCAGCTCAAGCGCTAGGTTCAACTTAACAGGTTGCCTTTAAAGGAAATGTTGACAAAAAATATATAATTAAAAAAAATGTCATAACTATTTCCTGCTCTTGGCCACCAGGGACAGCTAATCAAAACATTAAAGGGGTTATCCAATGATTAATGTAAAAAATGAAAATCAGATATCATATACAGACGTGGACAAAATTGTTGGTACCCTTTGGTCAATGAAAGAAAAAGTCACAATGGTCACAGAAATAACTTTAATCTGACAAAAGTAATAATAAATTAAAATTCTATAAATGTTAACCAATGAAAGTCAGACATTGTTTTTCAACCATGCTTCAACAGAATTATGTAAAAAAATAAACTCATGAAACAGGCATGGACAAAAATGATGGTACCCCTAGAAAACACAGAACATAATGTGACCAAAGGGACATGTTAATTCAAGGTGTGTCCACTAATTAGCATCACAGGTGTCTACAACCTTGTAATCAGCCATTGGGCCTATATATATGGCTCCAGGTAATCACTGTGTTGTTTGGTGATATGGTGTGTACCACACTCGACATGGACCAGAGGAAGCAAAGGAAAGAGCTGTCTCAAGAGATCAGAAAGAAAATTATAGACAAGCATGTTAAAGGTAAAGGCTATAAGACCATCTCCAAGCAACTAGATGTTCCTGTGAGTACAGTTGCACATATTATTCATAAGTTTAAGATCCATGGGACTGTAGCCAACCTCCCTGGACGTGGCCGCAGGAGGAAAATTGATGACAAATCTAAGAGACGGATAATCCGAATGGTAACAAAAGAGCCTAGAAAGACTTCTAAAGAGATTCAAGGTGAACTTCATGCTCAAGGAACATCAGTGTCAGATCGCACCATCCGTCGTTGTTTGAGCCAAAGTGGACTACATGGGAGACGACCAAGGAGGACACCATTGTTGAAAACGAATCATAAAAAAGCAAGACTGGAATATGCCAAACTACATGTTGACAAGCCACAAAGCTTCTGGGAGAATGTCCTGTGGACAGATGAGACAAAAATCGAAGTTTTTGCCAAGGCACATCAGCTGTATGTTCACAGACGAAAAAATGAAGCATATCAAGAAAAGAACACTGTCCCTACTGTGAAACATGGAGGAGGCTCTGTTATGTTCTGGGGCTGCTTTGCTGCGTCTGGCACAGGGTGTCTTGAATCTGTGCAGGGTACAATGAAATCTCAAGACTATCAAGGAATTCTAGAGAGAAATGTACTAGCCAGTGTCAGAAAGCTTGGTCTCAGTCGCAGGTCATGGGTCTTGCAACAGGACAATGACCCAAAACACACCGCTAAAAACACCCAAGAATGGCTAAGAGGAAAAAATTGGACTATTCTAAAGTGGCCTTCTATGAGCCCTGACCTCAATCCTATTGAGCATCTTTGGAAGGAGCTGAAACATGCAGTCTGGAAAAGGCACCCTTCAAACCGGACACAACTGGAGCAGTTTGCTCATGAGGAGTGGGCCAAAATACCTGCTGAGAGGTGCAGATGTCTCATTGACAGTTACAGGAAGCGTTTGATTGCAGTGATTGCCTCAAAAGGTTGCGCAACAAAATATTAAGTTAGGGGTACCATCATTTTTGTCCATGCCTGTTTCATGAGTTTATTTTTTTACATAATTCTGTTGAAGCATGGTTGAAAAACAATGTCTGACTTTCATTGGTTAACATTTATAGAATTTTAATTTATTATTACTTTTGTCAGATTAAAGTTATTTCTGTGACCATTGTGACTTTTTCTTTCATTGACCAAAGGGTACCAACAATTTTGTCCACGTCTGTAGTACATGACAATCTCTTTCTAACAAAGCCAGACCCAGCCCTGTACCTCACATGGATCTAGTGTTGAGCATGAATATTCGAAAAGCAAATTTTTATCTCGATTATCGCAACCCTCGAGAATTTACTAATATTTCAAATATAGTGCTACATATTCGTTGTTCGAATATTCGTCATTTTTTTCCATCTGAAGTCATGATTCCTCCCTGCTTCTTGCTTGTCGGTCAATGAGTCATTGGCCCACAAGCAACTCAAGCAGGGAGGAATCATGACTTCAGATGGAAAAAATTACGAATATTCTAAAAAACAAACATATAGCACTATATTCAATATAGTGCTATATATGCACTATTGTGCTATTGATCCAGAGAAAAAAACAAAAAGAATAAGTCTAATATAAAAATATAAAGACACAACCCCAACGCGTTTCGACTGCATACAGCAGCTCATCAGGAGGTGATGTAGGTGTAGTGGACGTAGGGAGTAGAAAAAGCAATTTTAAATAGTGCTTAGAAATAAAATGGTACTTAGCTCCTTAGTATACTCTATTGCGCTGTATATATAGATATGAACCTCTGTCAGTTATTCATTTTAAGATAAAACACAAGTCTGTGGTGTAGAGATAACATGCACTTACCAAACAGAGGGGGGCCCTGTGGAGGATACAGCTGGTATACTGGAGGCTGGAGGGCTCATATCGGCATGTCAGCGCTCACTATTTAAGCGCTGGTGCCGACTCGTGCTTCCGGACGCCAAGGAGAGAGGACTTCCGGTAAGTGAACCGCATCGCGATGACGCGACGCGTCACTTCCGGTCCTTGGAATGCATGCTGGAACGCATATGTGGCCGGAAGCGCTACGAGTTGCTGGCCTATGTATCTTTGCAGGTAGCTGATGATTCGGCCAAAATAATTAATACAGGGTAATGCTAGGACCCCCTACTCACGGTGGATTAGGGGTGGGGGGATCTTAACAGTTTTTGTTGGAGGAATTGACATGATGAAAAAAGATACAGATGATCACATGCATATAATAAAGGATTTAAAGATTATATGAACGTGGGGAGAGAAAAATTTGAGTGACAATGGTATATGTCACCACTCGTAAGAAATAGTGCTTCGTGCACCGGCATGGACAGAAAATTGGACAAAATATGAAGAAATGCAAATAAGATGAAGACGGAGGAGCAATCTCCAATAAAGGGAATTGAGGGTATTTTATAGAATTTTTTTTATCAAATAAAGCATGTGTATGTGAGTCGCTCGTTTAGACCACTTGGCGACTGTGACCGGAATCGATCTATCCATTCGGATTTCTTTTGGAGTATCTTCCGGTCCCAGTCGCCCCCCCTTGGAGGTTTAGGGATGACTTTGAGTACTGAAAATTTAAGGGAACTTGGGTCTCCTCCATGTAGATCATTAACATGATTAGCAACTGAGGTGTCCTTCTTCTTTGCTATGTCATTGACGTGTTCGCAGACTCTACGTCTCAGTTCCCTAAAGGTCTTGCCGATATAATCTTTCGGACAGGCGCACTGACATATGTAGACAACCCCCTGTTGTCACGACCCTTGATCATGGTCGTGACTCCTTGGGAGCCGCATGCAGTTGCCTGCGGTTTGGTGTTATGTCAACCGCAGCTGGGGGCACTTAGTGGTTTGCCTCAGGTGCGGTTGCCCTTGGCAACGTGTGTTTGTGTGCACTTCCTTTGTCTGTTTGTTGTGCATGAGGTCATGTTTGTATGCACTTAGACACCTCCCTTCACTTGCGGTTGTCCGCGGCAACGTCTGGTGTTGTGTGCATGTGGTGAGAGTGTCTCGGCCTGCTGGCTGTTCTTCAGGACACGGTTGCCACGCATGCCGTTGCCGGCGGTAACAGGTGAGTGTGTTTGTGTGCTTTTCCCTTTGTGTGGCTTCACTACCCTGCCTGGTGTAGGAAGGGTTAACTCCCTTCTTTCTGTGTGAACCCTGAGTGTGTCTGACTGTGGGTGTGGCTACTTGGCCCTATATAGCCTCAGTGGAAGGCAGTAGTCAGAGAGGGTGCTTCAGCCATGCTTGCTGGAGACATCCTCCTGGTTATTTTACCATCTGCCAGTAGGGGCCACCCTTCTGGTCATAAAACTATGTTACACAGTGTTATGAAGGTGTGTGTGGGGTTTCCTTATTATTGCAACTTATGGTCCTGGGTTCCTGTGTGATGTCTGGTGTGTGCTGTGTTCGTTTGTGTTCTGAACAGCAGCACTTGCACATGGGCTCCAGGTTTTGTTGTTTGTGGCAGGTGAGTGTTGTGTTGGTTGCATTTGCCTGTCACTGCCATAAGTTGTTTCTGTTTCCCTTGTAGCTTGGCCACTTTAGACTCCTGTTTCTCCGTGTCCTGGAGGAACGGGCTGTCTACCCAGCTCCTAGCTCAGGGAACGACGGAGGGTCAGTAGGGATCCGAGGTTCCTGAGTATGGGCCCTCCTACCTTTAAAGGCGGCCCATGCAGCTAGGAGTCAGGGTCAGATTAGGGAAGCGCTAGGAGGTGACCTGCTCCCTAATTCTGTGGTTCTGGCCAAGTAGCAACCTTACCATCACCTGGCACCGCACGGCTGAGGGTTTCCCCCATCCCCAGCCGTGACACCCGTGTTTTGCAGTTAGCAAAGGAGCCTAATGTTTGTACAACGTTGGTCATGGTTTTATCTCCAAATAGTGTAAAAATGAATTTAAACTTTGAAACAAATTTTTTTTTTTTTTACATCACCACATTCTAACCCCCATAACTTTTTTATAGTTATATCTACTGAGCTGTGTGGGGGCTCATTTTTTGCGGCGCTCACCTGTGGTTTTTATCACATTTTATTACATTATGAAAAAATGGCAAATTGGTCATTTTGACCCTTTTTTCCGTTACACCATTTGCTGTATTGGAAAAATATTTTTATATTTTAATAGTAGGGGCGTGTTTGGTCCTGGTAATACCTATGATGTTTATATTTTTTCATTCTACGAAAAGGGGGTGATTTAAACTATTATATTTTAAAAATTTTATATATATTTTAAAGTTTTTAAAGTTTTTTAAATGATTTGAGCCTACAAAATCCATTTTTTTAGATCCATTATTTGTACAGAATTGCTTATTTCTTATGTTGGCCTGCCACTTGCTGGCCAAAATAAGAATTGCAGCTTCAATGCCCTGGGTCTCTTCAGAGAGACCCAGTGCACTTAAATCGATTACTGGCATCCTCATTGGCCGCAGAGGATGCCGGTAAGAATCCCGAAAGCGCAAGCTTCTGTTTTTTTTTACCCTTTAGATGCCGTGATCTCACTTGATCACGGCACCTAAAGGCTTTAATGACCGCTATCGGCATTATTGCCGGTCACGGTCATTAGCCGTGGGTCCCACCTGCTGCACATACGAGCGGGCACCATGTTTCAATTCAGCGCCACGCATGTACAGTGCTGGTAGCAAAGGGGTTCAATAAGCACATCAATAATTAACAAGTGATACTTTCTGTTTAACCCCTTTGGGACACAGCCTTATTTCACCTTAAGGACCAGGCCATATTTTGCAAATCTGACCAGTGTCATTTTAAGTGGTGATAACTTTAAAACGCTTTGACTTATCCAGGCCATTCTGAGATTGTTTTTTTCATCACATATTGTACTTCATGACACTGGTAAAATGAAGTAAAAAATAATAATTTTTATTTATAAAAAAATACCAAATTTACCAAAAATTTGTAAAAAATTGCAAATTTCCAAGTTTCAATTTCTCTACTTCTATAATACATAGTAATACTTCCAAAAATAGTTATTACTTTACATTCCCCATGTTTCTACTTCATGTTTGGATCATTTTGGGAATGATATTTTATTTTTTGGGGATGTTACAAGGCTTAGAAGTTTAGAAGCAAATCTTGAAATTTTTACGAAATTTTCAAAACCCCCATTTTTAGGGGCCAGTACAGGTCTGAAGTCACTTTGCGAGGCTTACATAATAGAAACCACCCAAAAATGACCCCATTCTAGAAACTACACCCCTCAAGGTATTCAAAACTGATTTTACAAACGTCGTTAACCCTTTAGATGTTGCACAAGAGTTATTGGCAAATGGGGATGAAATTTAAGAATTTAATTCTTTTGCCAAAATTTCCTTTTTAACCCATTTTTTCCACTAACAAAGCAAGGGTTAACAGCCAAACAAGACTGTATCTTTATTGCCCTGACTCTGCCGTTTATAGAAACACCCCATATGTGGTCGTACACTACTGTATGGCCACACAGTAGGGCGTAGAGGGAAAGGTGCGCCATATGGTTTTTGGAGGGCAGATTTTGCTGGACTGGATTATTTACACCATGTCCCATTTGAAGCCCCCCTGATGCACCCCTAGAGTAGAAACGCCCTAGAAGTGACCCCATCTAAGAAACTACATCCCTCAAGGTATTCAAAACTGATATTACAAACGTCATTAACCCTTTAGGTGTTGCACAAGAGTTATTGGCAAATGGGGACAAAATTTAAGAATTTCATTCTTTTGCCAAAATTTCAATTTTAGCCAATTTTTTCCACTAACAAAGCAAGGGTTAACAGCCAAACAAGACTGTATCTTTATTGTCCTGACTCAGAAACACCCCATATGTGGTCGTATACTACTGTACGGCCACACGGCAGGGCGTAGAGGGAACGGAGCGGCGTGTGGTTTTTGGAGGGCTGATTTTTATGGACCGGTTTATTTACATCGTGTCCTGTTTCAACCCCACTGATGTACTCCTGGAGTAGAAACTCCCTAAAAGTGACCCCATCTAAGAAACTACATCCCTCAAGGTATTCAAAACTGATTTTACAAACGTTGTTAACCCTTTAGGTGTTGCACAAGAGTTATTGGCAAATGGGGATTAAATTTAAGAATTTAATTTTTTTGCCAAATTTTCCATTTTAACCCATTTTTTCCACTAACAAAGGAAGGGTTAACAGCCAAACAAGACTGTATCTTTACTGCCCTGATTCTGCCGTTTACAGAAACACCCCATATGTGGTCGTACACTACTGTACGGCAACACGGCGGGGCATAGAGGGAACGGAGCACGTGTGGTTTTTGGAGGGCTGATTTTTATGGACCGGTTTATTTACACCGTGTCCTGTTTCAACCCCCCTGATGCACCCCTGGAGTAGAAACTCCCTAAAAGTGACCCCATTTTAGAAACTACAGGATAAGGTTGCGTTTTTTGGGGGACTATTTTTAGGGTACACGTGATTTTTGGTTGCTCAATATTACATTTTTGTGATGCAAGGTTACAAAAGATTGAAATTCTAAAATTTCATCTCCATTTGCCATTAACTGTTGAGGAACACCTAAAGGGTTAATAAAGTTTTTATAATCAGTTCTGAATACCTTGAGGAGTTTAGTTTCTTAGATGGGGTCATTTTTAGGGAGTTTTTACTCTAGGGGGGCATCAGGGGGGCTTTAAATGGGACATGGTGTCAATAAAAAAGGCCATCAAAATCGGCCTTCCAGAAACCATGTCGGTCCTTTCCTTTTGCGGCCTCCCTTTTACTGATACAGCAGTTTACGACCACAAATGTGGCGTTTCTGTAAACTGCAGTATCAGGGTAATAAATATTACGTTTTGTTTGGTTGTTAACCCTTGCTTTGTTACCGGATAAAACGGATTGAAATGGAAAAGTGCCAAAAATAGCGGTTTTGGCACCGTTTTTTTTTTGACCGTGTTAATCTGGGGGGTTAAGTCATGGGGTATTTTTATAGAGAAGATTCTTACGCACCTAGGTTTTTGGGGAGGAAAATAAGAAAATATTTTTAACCAAAAGGTGTGCTTTTGGTGGGTTTGAATGACACTGTTATGGGGGGATCTGTGGATGACGGACACTGTTATGGGGGGATCTGTGGATGACGGACACTGTTATGGGGGGATCTGTGGATGACGGACACTGTTATGGGGGGATCTGTGGATGACGGACACTGTTATGGGGGGAATCTGTGGATGACGGACACTGTTATGGGGGATCTGTGGATGACGGACACTGTTATGGGGGGATCTGTGGATGATGGACACTGTTATGGGGGGGATCTGTGACGGACACTGTTATGGGGGTGATCTGTGGCTTGGACTGTTACAGGGGGATCTGCGGATAGCACTGTTACTAGGGGGATCTTTGGATGGCACTGTTAGAGGGGGGATCTTTGGGTTGCGCTGTTATATATGTGCCATCCACAGACCCCCCAGCCCATAACAGTGCCATCCACAGACCCCCCAGCCCATAACAGTGCCATCCACAGACCCCCCAGCCCATAACTGTGCCATCCACAGATGTCCCCCATAAAAATGTCATCCACAGATCCCCCCCCCCCCCCGCTGCTACAGTATACAAATATAATGTCTTATTCAATTAAAAGTTATTACACATGCCCCCCAACTTCTAACAGTACCGTACATCCTAACCGCTTCAGTACAACGCAGGCCGGGCGGGCGGCGCGTCACTCACTGACGTCACTTGCCTGCGCCGCCTGCTTCATTCATAAAGTAGGCGGCGCAGGCACGTGACATCAGGGAGTTACGCTGCCGCCCGCCCGGCCTGCCTGCCTACATTCTACTGAAGCAGTTAGGATGTAAGGTACTATTAGGAGTGAGGGGCCATGTTTAATAACTATTAATTGAATAAGACATTTTATATTAGTATACTGGAGCGGCGGGGTGGGGCTATAGTACACTGACTGCACCGCCCCGCCGCTATTGCCGGTCCCCAGCTCCTCCTCCCAGTCCCTCCCCCCGCTCTCGCATACATCGCAGCCAGCGATGTAAAACTGCCAGCATTCGCCCCATAAGATGCATTTTCGGGGGAGAAAAAGCGCGTCTTATGGGGCGAAAAATACGGTATCTTATGTGGGGGCTCATTTTTTGCGGGATGAGAGGACGGTTTTATTGGCACTATTTTGGGGGCTACATGACTTTTTGATCGCTTGCTATTAAAGTTTTTGTTATGTAAGGTGACAAAAAAACACCGTTTTTTTTTTTTTGTGACCGTGTTAATCTTGGGGGTTGGGTCATGGGGTATTTTTATAGAGGAGATTATTACCAACGCGGAGATACCTAATTTATATACTTTATTTTAGTTTTTAAATTTTTTTGGGTGTCTCAAGTCTGAGAACCAGTTTTTTTATTCGATGTCAGTGGCTAAATATAAATTTAGTACTCCATGGAAGTGTGGTACTCCCTGAAGCAACCAATAATGCAGAGGCCCGGATGATCGGGACACGTGTCACATTGAGTAGTGGTGTCCTTCCGTATGCCCCTCCTGTGACACACTCTGCACCTTTTTTGGGTTCGCCCCTTCTTTCCAGTATGGGGGACCACACCTGGAAAGTGTTGGCCAGGGACGATCCGGGCGCCTACAGTTCCCGAGGTACTCTGGCCTGCTTTTTCCCGGTCCTAAAAGATCAGGGCCTTGAGGACTGCCTCATAGAACTGAAGGAATGTCTCCCTGTGTTGCCAGCGCTCCAGGACAGCACAAAAGAGTTATACATGGCAACCTGCACCAAGTAGACCGCAACTTTTTTGTACCATGCCCGGGTTTTGCGCATGGCATTATATGGCTTGAGGACTTGATCAGAGAGATCAACTCCTCACATATATCGATTGTAGTCGACGATACAATTGGGCTTGAGGACCGTTGCCGCGGTACCTCGCACAGTGACAGGCATGATGCCGTTACCATGAATTGTGGACAGTACAAGGACATCCATCTTGTCCTTATACCTGACCAGCAACAGGTTTTCAGTGGTAAGGGCACGGGTCTCACCCCTGGGGATAGGTACCTGGAGGGGGAGGGCAGGGAGGCCGCGTTGATTTTTCTGCACGGTCCCACAAGCGGACATGGATCTGGTGGCAAGGGACTGGAACAAGGGGATACTAGTATAAAAGTTATCCATGTAAAGGTGGTAACCTTTATCTAGCAGTGGGTGCATAAGGTCCCGCTAACACCCAGAGTGGGGGGACATTCTGGGGGTTGAATACGGGAATCTCGCCCCTCGTATACACGAAACTCTCACAAAGTTTGTATAGCTTCACGCCATACCTCGCCCGCTTTGAGGTAACATACTGGCGGAAAATTAGTCTCCCCTTGAACGCAATGAGAGACTCATCAACCTCGACCTCCCTTCCAGGTACATAGGCCTGTACAAATTTGGCCCCAAAGTGATCGATGACCGGCCGTATCTTATACAGACGGTCATGGGCAGGATCACCTCAGGGGGGGGACATGCTGCATTATCTGAATAATGCAGACATTTCCGGATGGCCTCAAACCGGGAGCGTGTCATGGCCGTACTGTAAAGTGGGGTCTGGTAGAGGACGTCCCCACTCCAGTAATGCCTGACACTGGGTTTCTTGACCAGGCCCATATGCAGCATGAGGCCCCAAAATGTCCTCGTCTCGGCTGCACTGACTGGCGTCCAGCCACCGGGCCTAGCCAAAAAGGAACCCGGGTGTTGAGCAACAAACTTTTGGGCAAACAGGTTCGTCTGCTCCACCATCAGATTTACCAGTGGGTCACTGAAAAAATGACAAAAAAAGTCATATTCAGTGTAGCCCA
Organism: Bufo gargarizans; assembly: GCF_014858855.1. Taxonomy (NCBI): domain Eukaryota; kingdom Metazoa; phylum Chordata; class Amphibia; order Anura; family Bufonidae; genus Bufo; species Bufo gargarizans. The sequence continues at coordinate 79,139,563 of NC_058089.1, forward strand.
CTGTGGAAATCTGGATTCCTGATTGGCCTACAAAATCAGGAATCGCAAGCTCATATCACTCTGGGGTACACCAGACAAGTTCACCGGCAGGGAGCTCTGGTGGATTTAACTGGTGGGCCGGAAAACTAGTATGAGCCCCAGAGCTGGTCGTACTAGGGTGGGCCACAAGGTCCCTAACATGGCGGTCCCTTTGCTCCGCCTGGCGGCGTCTCCGCCGCCTTGGGGGCTCATCATCATCGCTAGATGATGAGGAGGACGTGGATAATAACAGGAAAGTGGGGTCATCCTCGTCCTCACTGGGACTCTCAGAGTCGGAGGCAAGCTGGGCGGGAGCGTCCGGCAGGCCATAGGGGAGTGTGTGTCTGCGTGTGTATGTGCGTGTGTGTAAATCTTTATTTGGTGTGCGTGTGTGTGGGGGCACGGGTGTTTGCGAACTCACCCTAAAACTAACAAAAAAAAAAACACTAACTAAAAAAAAGGGCAAAAAATGAGATTTATTTTTTTTTCAAAACTGCTGATCAACCGTCCGAAGTTGATCAGCGGTGGGGTGTGCGATGCGCTAACAGTGGCTGGACGCTAAGAGTGCTAGCCCAACCTTTCCCTATACTTTCCCTAAGTACCTGCTAATCAGATGGGGGGTGCTGGGGCACAGATCGGATCCTGGTGGCAAAGATGGGGTGATGCTGGCACAGATCGACGACGTGCAGGCAGCACTCCTCTCTCCTCCGGCTCCGGGACACAAAAGGAGGAGGAGAGGAATGATGGCAACATTTGAATCTCCCGCCGGCCCGCCCTCCAACCAATCAGAGGCGATCCTCAGAGGTGATGTCACCATCACCTCTCAGGATTGCATGATGGTGATTGGTGGGGTAAAATCACACCACCGATCACCATCCTGTTCTGGGTTATCGGGTCCCCAGAGACTGAATTGACCTGCGGTTTGCTGCGATTGCCGACATGATTTGAGCAGGCACCGGGTTCCGATCACCGCCCGCTGGGCGGCGGTGATCGGAACCATACATGACGTACCGGTACGTCATGTGTCCTGAAGAGGTTAAATCTACTTTTTTGAAAGTTTTAACCATTCTTGGGGGCTGTGTAGAGCAGTACAGACAGACCTTGTGTGGAACTCTTCTCTTAAAGGGAATTCATTATCAGAAAATGACGTATTGTTTAAATCACATTCTTTTTTGTTTTTTCATGTCATTGTCTATAATAAAAAATGGGTATAATCCTACAATTATCACACTGGCCACTAGGCCTAAAATATATTAAGACTTCCTGTCTTTTGAGAGCTGCCACCATGGACCATGGACACAATGGAGAGGGGCATTCTCTGTGACCCTTGCAGAGGTCAGGAGGGAGCTGATAAACTGTGATATCGTGAATTGTGAATTCTGTGTTATCTATACAGAGGTATTACTTTTACAGAACAGGAAATCATGACCTATTATTAGACCTAGTGGCCAGTACAGTTCAGTGTTATATACGTTTTTAACCATAGATAGTGACATGGAAAAATAAAAAAAAATCTCACCAAAAATTCAAAAAAGAATTTGTTCTTTTAACAGTAGGTCATTTCCTCATGGCACATTAGCTTTAAGGAGTCGTTGCTTCACAATGAAGTGCTCTCTACCTTGAGCTGCTTCACAGTCCCTAGCCTCTGCTCAGAGTGACAACTGTAGGATCTGACCAGGAGGCCACAACAGCTGTCACTCAGAGCCGAGGGCACTTCACAGTAAAGCCACCTTGGGCGCTTCATATTCACACTACTCATGGTGAAAAAAGCTACACAAAAAGTACATTTGTACTGCTTTCCCCAGTATGATCAAAAGTGCTGACAGACTCCATTTAAACTACACATTTCTGGGTTCAGACCCCTGATAGGGGATAAGTTGTTGTAATAGGACAAGCCCTTAAAATGGTTTAATGTATATTGTAGGATTTCGCTCTGGTAGATAGGGTAAGCGGGCGCAGTACAGAGGCAAAATACAAGTTGTTCACTCAAAACTTCAGTGTTTATTCACACTTGAGCTAATTGCACAAAACAACACGCAACTTTGCAGACTTGGTGTTAATTCACACACAATGGAAAGTCCATATAACACAAGTCGCCTTGCTGGCAGTTCTGCCTCCCGCAGTCCACAATAGGCTTTAGGGGGCCTGTTTCACCAGCGTGCGGCTCTCAGCCCTCCAGCACGGCACAAAGCCTCAGTTCCCAAAAACAGAGACATCTCTGCTGAGCCCAGCTGCCTATTTAAGGACAGCCAGGTGTTGCCAAAACCTGGACCGGCACTTAAACTCCGGTCCGGTATTTGACCTCATCTGGCTGGAAACCAGCCCAGCCGCACATGCTGGGAGGAAAATACCTACCTTACCAGACATATATATATATATATTATCCAAGCTAAGCTAAATAAAGTGAATGTGAACAATGCTCTGGGTCCAAATGGATTATATCCAAGAGTGTCTAAAGAACTCAGTTCAGTTATTGCTGTGCACCCATTCATAATTTTCAAAAATGGGCTCTAGGTCTTCCCCAGGTAATTATAGACTGATAGATGCAAGTCCCACTTCTTGCACCCGCTCCGATCTTCAAAACGGCCAGCCCGGCCACCCTCTATTTCCTTCTGTAGCTGACATGGCTGGCATGGCTATTTTCAGCAGTCCCACAGAGGTGAATGGAGAGGTGGCCGTGCACGCGTGGTGCGCTCTCTATTTACTTCTATGGAACTTCCAAAAATATCTGAGCACAGCCACTCAGCTATTTTTGGAACTCCCATAGAAGTGAATGGAGAGCATGTTGTGTGGTGCATGTGGTGTGCTCTTATTCACTTTCGGGCCCCGTTTTAGAGATATTTGTGGGTCCCAGAAGTGGGACCCACATCTAGCGGACATTGTAATTTTAAAAAGTAGAAAGAGCTTAACTGTCACAACCAGACAGCTGAGAAGCTCTGACAGAAGCCTTTCAGAACCTCCTCCTTGAGTTTTCTTTGTTTTGAATTTCAGTTCCTCATCTCGTTAGCCTCTCTCAGCTGTCATGTAGTTGGACTGATTGCATCCCTTTAAATTCCTCCCCATAATGCATTAGTGTGCGGCTTATACAACTTCTTGGAGTGTGTGTGCATGCTGATCCTATTTTCCAGCCTTCTACAAGATAAGTGCTGTACATTTATTTGTGATTCTCTGTTTGCTGGATCCCAGGTGACCCTGACTCCCTCCGTGTCTAGTGTAGGGAGCCGGTGGTCGTGTCCCCTATCTATTGTAGGGTGTTCAGGTGGTATATAGTCGAGGTACGTGGATATGCGATCATCCACCATTGGGATTTTTGCATAGGCTGAGCAGACAGGGAGAGAGCCAGGTCTGGATCCAGTGAGTCATATATTCATTTTGCATTGTCTTGTTTCCTGTACACCTTCCGTGACATTAACGTAAGGAAATGGGGCAACCACAGACGAAAACATTTAGGGTCCATTCACACATCCGTATGTGTTTTGCGGATCCGCAAAACACGGACACTGGCAATGTGCGTTACGCATTTTGCCGACCGTACATCACCGCCACTCTCATAGAAAATGCCTATTCTTGTCCGCAATTGCTGTCAAGAATAGGACATGTTATATTTTTTTGCGGAACGGAAGTGCAGATCCAGAAATGCGGATCCGGCCCCATTGAAAATTAATGGGTCAGCACCTGTTCCGCAAAATTGCGGAACAAATGTGGACCCATTTTGCGGACGTGTGAATGGATCCTAATATAAAATATAAAAATAGAACTGAAATGTAGGTTTTAGTTTCTGGCACATGGACATCACAGATGGAACAAATTTATTAATAGGCCTGCACATCTTAATAAATTGGTTGTATCTTTAGCTAGCAGTTTTATTTTATACTAAGACTTCCCTTTGAAATGCCAGTCTTTACTAAATGTGGCCAATGGGCCAGATTTATCATTACTCTGACAGCTCACTCCACTTTAACATATGGCTAAAGTCAGTTTTAGCCAAGTCAGATTTATGATCGGTCCTTTAAGATTGTAATAAATGTGGTTTGACGGTAGCAGTTTATCCGTCAGTAAGCAGCTTTAGGCTGCTTTCACACTAGCGTTCGGGTGTCCGCTCGTGAGCTCCGTTTGAAGGGGCTCACGAGCGGACCCGAACGCAGCCGTCCAGCCCTGATGCAGTCTGAATGGATGCGGATCCGCTCAGACTGCATCAGTCTGGCGGCGTTCAGCCTCCGCTCCGCTCGCCTCCGCACGGACAGGCGGACAGCTGAACGCTGCTTGCAGCGTTCGGGTGTCCGCCTGGCCGTGCGGAGGCGTACGGATCCGTCCAGACTTACAATGTAAGTCAATGGGGACGGATCCGTTTGAAGATGCCACAATATGGCTCAATCTTCAGGCGGATCCGTCCCCCATTGACTTTACATTGAAAGTCTGGACGGATCCGTCCGAGGCTATTTTCACACTTAGCTTTTTTTTGGGCATTTTAATGCAGACGGATCCGTTCTGAACGGAGCCTCCGTCTGCATTAATATGATCGGATCCGTTCAGAACGGATCCGATCGAACGCTAGTGTGAAAGTAGCCTTACAAAAGTCGCACATCTTTATGAAAAAGTCGCACGTTGAAAAAGTTGCATGTTCTATTAAAAAGTCTCATAAGATAAGCATGGTCCTCACTGGAGTGAAATTGCGACTTTTTTGCAACTTTTTAAATAGTCCCAATAGTAAATCTGTCTAGAGATTCATTTACATAAGAAAACTTTCAGAAAACTGGCGAGCATAGTGCAGAGCAGAAAAAAGTCGCAAATTTGTGCGCAGTTTTAGCGTTTGGGACTTTTTTTGGGACTTTTTCACTCCATTATTCTGACCTGAGCTAATGATAAATCTGGCCCATAGTGTTTTTGGACTTCCCAAATGCATTTGATACTGTCCCTTGTTGATGCCTAATATATAAAATAAATTCTATAGGCTTGGAAACTACAGTTTGTAATTGGATTGAAAACTGTCTGAAGGACCATGTCCAGAGAGTGTTGTAACCCAAGTGGTGTACCCCAAGGGAATTGCGACTTTTTGCATTTTATCATCAGGTTTCAAAAGTAGGTGGGAAAGTGGATGTGACTTTTTATATAACTCACAAAAAAAGTTGCAAACTCACTCCAGTAGGCGGACAACTGGAGTAGCCTTCCTAGACAAAAGATAATGCAAATTTATCAAACAGGAATATGTGCCATTTGATACATTTGTGCAAAGTACACCAACACAGACTCAAGCAAAACTGACTTCAGATATTCTCCTCATGATAAATTCCCCACTCTGAGTGTTTGGGCATCAGCTTACCAAAAAAGGTTTAGTGTGGATAAAAGTAAATCTGGGTAGTAATAATCTACTTGCATTATGTGTCCTGTCCTAGGGTGGGTAACACTGGTAACACTCCTCAGGGTAGGTCATCAATGTCAGATCTGGTCCGAGGGTAGGTCATCAATAAAAATATCTCAGAAAAACCTCTTTAAGACCACCATCAGAGGTTGCACTACATTTTTTCTGGAAGAGTAAAAATACTCCTCTTACCATTTTTGAGGAGTATTTTTACCCGAAGAGGAGTATGAAATTTGCAATAATTCAAATACATAATATATAGGCCTACACTTGTTCACATCTGTGTGGGAGGCTGCGTTTGGATCCTCTGTTGCAGATTCTGTCAAAAAGACCAGAGAAAAAAAGCCTTATATGCAGCACTTTTTTGTCTGGTAAAAAGAAAGATCCCAAACGGAAACTGAACAGACTCCATCATAGTCTGGGGGGTCTGTTCAGCCTCTTCCCTGTAAGCTAGGCTGGGTTCACCTCAAGTTTTTGTCATACATTTAATATACACACAAAAAACGTATATATGTTAACAGACGCCGCCATACTGTGGCATCTGTCACTATAGAATTCCATTGTAAAAAAAAAAAAAAAGAAGAAAAAGTATATGCTAGCCTATACATTTTTTTTGCTGGACTTTACAAGATGAAAAAACATAGTACACTACACTTTCCCCTCCTGCAGAGTCCTGCAAAAAAAAAAAAAATACTTTTTTATTTTTACAATGGAACTCTATGGTGACAGATGTGAAAGTATGGCATCTGTCTGAGGCGTCTGTTAACATTTACGTTTTTTGTGTATGTTGAACTTATGACAAAAACCCAGCCTTACATGCCCGATCCAGCACTTCCATTATATTCATTGTTCTGCTCATCTAACGGAGCAGAACAAGAGAAATATATAGTGGTGGTGTGAACGTGGTCTAAGAGGTGGGTATTTATGAGGGGGAACCATTACTAATCGAAATAACAGCAGGCAATTATCGCTAAGGGATAAAGTACAGTCCTATATACTGGATATTCCCTGTACATTATCAGTTGGCTATAATAGCCTGTCTGCATTCACCACATACATCACACACACTGCACCACATACATCAGTGTGAGTTGTATGGAGTGCAGGGTGTGATGATCACACACTGCACTACATACATCACAAACTGCACTACATACATTACACACACTGCACTACATACATCACAGGCTGCTGCTGTCACTTTGTTCTGTGCCTCCATCTTGATGTCCGGACATAGTCATAGTCTTTTTGCTGTTTCGGCGTTCACAGTGCTGAATGTAAGGGAAAAGTCTAAGGCGTATTGGTACTCCTTAGGCCCCTTTCACACGGGCGTTGCGGGAAAATGTGCGGGTGCGTTACGGGAACACCCACGATTTTTCAGCGCGAGTGCAAAACATTGTAATGCGTTTTGCACTCGCATGAAAAAAATTGCGCATGTTTGGTACCCAAACCCGAACTTCTTCAAAGAAGTTCGGGCTTGGGATCAGTGTTCTGTAGATTGTATTATTTTCCCTTATAACATGGTTATAAGGGAAAATAATAGCATTCTGGATACAGAATGCATAGTAAAACAGTGCTGGAGGGGTTAATTTTTTTTTAAACTCACCTTAGTCCACTTGATCGCGGCCCGGCATCTCCTTCTGTCTCCTTTGTTGAATAGGACCTGTGGTGAGCATTAATTACAGGAACAGGACCTTTGATGACATCACTCCGGTCATCACATGGTACGTCGCATGATCTTTTACCATGGTGATTCACAATGGTAAAAGATCATGTGACGTACCATGTGATGACCAGAGTGACGTCATCAAAGGTCCTGTTCCTGTAATTAATGCTCACCACAGGTCCTATTCAACAAAGGAGACAGAAGGAGATGCCGGGCCGCGATCAAGTGGACTAAGGTGAGTTAAATTATTTTTTATTTTTTTTAACCCCTCCAGCGCTGTTTTACTATGCATTCTGTATCCAGAATGCTATTATTTTCCCTTATAACCATGTTATAAGGGAAAATAATAATGATCGGGTCATCCCGATCGTCTCCTAGCAACCGTGCGGGAAAATCGCACTGCATCCGCACTTGCTTGTGGATGCTTGCAATTTTCACGCAACCCCATTCATTTCTATGGGGCCTGCGTTAAGTGAAAATATAGAGCATGCTGCGATTTTCACGCAACGCATAAGTGATGCGTGAAAATCACCGCTCATGTGAACAGCCCCATAGAAATGAATGGGTCGGTATTCAGTGCGGGTGCAATGCGTTCAACTCACGCATCACATTCGCGCGGAATACTCGCCCGTGTGAAAGGGGCCTTAGACTTTTTCCAGGGAGTAAAATGGCCTGAACAGGCGTCAATGACGCTTGTACAGACGTTATTGCGACCTCTGACCACCATCATGAACAGGTCTCAGTACACAGAGAGGTGTTATCAGCAGGGGTGTTTGCTATAGGGGAAGTGGCTGCTCTGGGACCCGAACTTAGAAGGGGCCAAACTCAGGAGGAGGACTAAAAGATTTTATTGTCAGGACACCCTCAACAGTGTTAAAAATGACATTCTATACAGAGACACTGTACGAAATGGACAGAGCCTCTCGTGAGAAATAACAAACTACTCCCTTCTATGTCACACCCGTCTCCTACACCAGCTGGAGAAGTCAAGGTGTGTTCATCTGACATTTTCCAGGAATAATTGTTTCAGGAATTCGGGGAAGCAGATTATATTTTATCAATCTGCCTGAGAACAATATGCTGTGTAATCACACCCAGCTTTGCTGCAGTGTTAAACCTGTTTTTATTTCTTTCAGGAGTAGCTGTCATGGGGGAAATTTCAGCCACCTCAGGTGAGTCCAATATTTTCTGTGTACACACCGCTTCTGTAAGGTCCCTTTCACACGAGCGTGATTCCCGCGCGGGTGCAATGCGTGACGTGAACGCATAGCACCCGCACTGAATCCTGACTCATTCATTTCAATGGGTCTGTGTACATGAGCGTTGTTTTTCACGCATCAGTTCTGCGTTGCGTGAAAATCGCAACATGTTCTATATTCTTAGGCTGGTTTCACACGGGCGTTGCGGATTGGGGCCGGATGCGTTCAGGGTGCGTTCAGTGAAACTCGCACTATTTTGCAAGCAAGTTCAGTCAGTTTTGTCTGCGATTGCGTTTAGTTGTTCAGTTTTTTCCGCGCGGGTGCAATGCGTTTTGATGCGTTTTTCACGTGCGTGATAAAAATCTGAATGTTTACAAACAACATCTCTTAGCAACCATCAGTGAAAAATGCATCGCACTCGCACTTGCTTGCGGATGCAATGCGTTTTTCACGCAGCCCCATTCACTTCTATGTAGCCAAACATTTAGGCCCCTTTCACACGAGCGAGTTTTCCGCGCGGGTGCAATGTGTGACGTGAACGCATAGCACCCGCACTGAATCCTGACCCATTAATTTCAATAGGTCTGTGTACATGAGCGTTGTTTTTCACGCATCAGTTCTGCGTTGCGTGAAAATCGCAGCATGTTCTATATTCTGCGTTTTTCACGCAGCCCTGGCCCCATAGAAGTGAATGGTGCTGCGTGAAAAACGCATTGCATTCGCAAGCAAGTGCGTGTGCAATGCATTTTTCACTGATGGTTGCTAAGAGATGTTGTTTGTAAACCTTCCGTTTTTTATCACGCGCGTGAAAAACGCATCAAAACGCATTGCACCCGCGCGGAAAAAACTGAACTGAACGCAATCGCAGACAAAACTGACTGAACTTGCTTGCAAAATAGTGCAAGTTTCACTGAACGCACCCTGAACGCATCCGTCCCCAATCCGCAACGCCCGTGTGAAAGGGAACTTAATGCTGTTTGCAAATTGCCGTGCCTTAATTAAACCTTAATCAAAATCATAGCCATGCCTTAATCAAACACGTGCCATGAGAACTAGGCAATCATCCAAGTCCAAACTATAGGAACTTCAGTCATTTGACAGGCATTTGACAGTTTCTCCATTCTCTCTAATATGTATAGAGCCACAAATCAATTTAAAGATATTTTAAAGGGAACCTGTCATCAACTTTGTGCTGCCCATACTAACGGCATTATAAAGTAATGTAATCAGGGGTCGAGTCCAGGGGGAACGCGTGGGAACGGCGTTCCTGCACTTTTTTCATGGCAGGAACGCCGTTCCCTTTCATCTGTGTGCGGCGGGGCCGGCAGTGTGCGGCGGCGGGCAGGCACTGAGATGAGCGCTTCCATTGTGGAAGTGAAGTGCTCATCTCCATGGTGATCTGTTTCTGTTTATATCGCTGTCCTCAGGACAGCGATACAAACAGAAGGGTAGTGTCTAAACTCCAGACACCAAACGGACCTTCTGACGTCACACTATCACGTGACATTTCTAGGTCACGTGGGTCGGCAGCCAGCGCGCGCTTCAGAAGTTCTATTACAGCAGGAAGGTCAGGCATGGCTGCTCTGCGCACCAGCGTCTTTAGCACTGACAGGGGAGAGTGTCTGCCTGAGAGGTACATGTGAAGCCTGTGGAGGGGGCTGACAATTCTGTGAGGTGTGCCATGTGGGATGGGGGGACTATGGTGTGGGATTGTATGATGGGGGGGACTATGGTGGGGGATTGTATGATGGGGGGACTATGGTGTGGGATTGTATGATGGGGGGGACTATGGTGTGGGATTGTATGATGGGGGGGGACTATGGTGTGGGATTGTATGATGGGGTGGGGGGACTATGGTGTGGGATTGTATGATGGGGGGGACTATGGTGTGGGATTGTATGATGGGGGGGACTATGGTGTGGGATTGTATGATGGGGGGGACTATGGTGTGGGATTGTATGCGGGGGCGCTGCTGTGTGGGATTGTATGCGGGGGGGGCGCTGCTGTGTGGGATTGTATGGGGGGGGCGCTGCTGTGTGGGATTGTATGCAGGGGGGGCGCTGCTGTGTGGGATTGTATGCGGGGGGGGCGCTGCTGTGTGGGATTGTATGCGGGGGGGGCGCTGCTGTGTGGGATTGTATGCGGGGGGGGGCGCTGCTGTGTGGGATTGTATGCGGGGGGGGCGCTGCTGTGTGGGATTGTATGCGGGGGGGCGCTGCTGTGTGGGATTGTATGCGGGGGGCGCTGCTGTGTGGGATTGTATGGGGGGGCGCTGCTGTGTGGGATTGTATGGGGGGGGCGCTGCTGTGTGGGATTGTATGCGGGGGGGGCGCTGCTGTGTGGGATTGTATGCGGGGGGGCGCTGCTGTGTGGGATTGTATGCGGGGGGGGCGCTGCTGTGTGGGATTGTATGCGGGGGGGGCGCTGCTGTGTGGGATTGTATGCGGGGGGGGCGCTGCTGTGTGGGATTGTATGCGGGGGGGGGCGCTGCTGTGTGGGATTGTATGCGGGGGGGCGCTGCTGTGTGGGATTGTATGCGGGGGGCGCTGCTGTGTGGGATTGTATGGGGGGGCGCTGCTGTGTGGGATTGTATGGGGGGGGGCGCTGCTGTGTGGGATTGTATGCGGGGGGGGGGTTTGCATTGCATCTTGGGTGAGTTCCCACACTTTTTTTCCCAGGACTTGACCCCTGAATGTAATCATCAGCAGATTATGAATAACATGACTCTTCTCAGGTAGATTTGACTCTATTAAAGGCCTAAGCTGCAATGATTAGCTCATAAATGACACTCCGCTAAAATCAGCATTTCTATCACTATTCTATGCTGCCCTCAGTGAGGTCAGCATACAGTTGATGACAGGTTGCCTTTAAAATTCTACTGGGCAGATGCCTATTGAAGACATGAGGCCTTTGTTAGGACTCTGCCTGCCATTGTTACACATCGGTGGGGTGACAAAGGGAACCTTCTTCCTCAGTCACGCTCCTTAGGTGACTTCAAAATCTAAATGTTTGAACATCTAGGATCAAACGTTTCGCTGAATCAGGTAGTATTAGCTTGGCGGTCAGCCACCTCCTAACTCCCATTGTTGATCGTACAGGTGAAACTTTAGTATTCCAGAGATACTTCTGAGGTAGGTGTGCATTAAAGATCTTTTAGGCAAGGTAATCCATGGCATACATGTCACGAAGCACCAAGGAATTGAGTGGTTGATTTAATCTTATACTTTTGAAAGAGAAAGTATAGCTTGTTTAAAAACAGTAATCTTGATGGTAAATCTGGAGCTATATTCTGCAGATTGGTCTTTCTTGCTGCAGCAGAAATTGAATTATAAAATTTATCAATGTGCTATGTACGCCTGTGCTTTTTGTGGTGTATCCAACCATAAACTCTGTTAGCTCGTCAAACAGCACATGATTGGTCAGAGTAACATACAGTAAGTTCCGGGATTTGGAGAATGTTGGGGTTTAGGAGTTTGAGCTCACCAGACATGGAGGGAAGAGGACTGTCATGGACGTACCAAGACATACGGACGTCCCCGCGACAGTGGGTGACAGAAGATCTGTGAGACTGGCAACAAGTGCTTTGATCTGACAAGTTTCCTTGTGGATCAATAGATGTCTGTGTTGTTTCTGATACTGGCCACACCTCTAACCTTCAGTTGTTGCTGTTGTGGTCATTTAACTTTTCTTATTTATAGTTGCTTCTCCCATAACACTGGACGGTTTATAGCTTCAGTGGCATCTCTAGTCTGCTGGTGTTTGGTTCTCGGCTGAGTTCCTGTTGCTGCCATAGCTACTGGAAAGTTAAGTGTTTCCTTTCCCTTTTGCATTTTGTTTTGATTTATCTATGTGTTGTTTTTCCCCTGCCCTTTGTTGTAGGCCTGAGGGAGACTCCTGGTCACCCTTTCTTTCTGAAAGAACAGGTAATCTCAGTCCTATCACTATCGCCAGGGTCTTATAGGACTCTAGGTACTCCTGCATATGAACTCGCCTACCTTTGGGGTATGTTCATACTGATAGCCAGTCAGGACTGTGACTAGGGATTTGACTAGGAGGTGTCCTTCTTTCTTCCCTTGCTTTCAGGCCTTGCTCCTTGTTCCCTGTTCCCTCTCCTTCTTCGTCCGGTGTGGTGTCTCCCTACCACACACGGGCGTAATAAAGACACTGATAGCAACTCAACTGAGCGGTGATGCTGGTACAACTACTGTATTCGAGAACTGAGCAGAGTAGCTTCTAATAGATATAGGAACTCCTGTGTGATTTCAAGAACACATTGTATGTCAAAGATATCATCTGTTCACTGGCATTTAGCAACCCCGTAAATATGTCTTTAATTCAAAAGGGGATTAATGCAACATCTTCTTGTGTCTAGAGATCAGTATACCAGAGTGCAGAGATGAGGTTCTACATACTGAGATATTTCTGTGTATGTTCCTAGAAAAATTGCATGGATGAATTTCACATACAGTATGTCGTTTTCAAATAGTAGTATCAAAGCATACAATTTGGATAGAACAAAAAAGGCCTTCTTTTTAAAAAATGTGCTGCACATTTTTTTAACCACATGTAATCAAATATCTTACACCCTAAGTCCAGACCAGCAGTGACAGAATAGTCTGCTCTTTTCTCAAAGGCCCATTCTGCTACCCAAGTATCTAGGACTTTGTCACAAGTAGTTAGTGGCATCAACCCATATTTTTCCTGTGATGGGTGCCCTCAGCTGCATCTCAATGTGTTGAACAGACTCTCGGCTGAGCACACGCACTCTACTCTATGGCAGTGTACACAAGAAGTTGTTGACATCATCGCCATTGGAAATACAATTACCTGCAGACGCCAGCTAGGCTCTAGTCACGTCACATTTCAGCCCTACATTTGCAGTTTATTATATGCCAAGAAAGCTCCCAGGGTATATGTCAAACATATCCATAGCGCTCCATTTACCCAAGAGAGACCAAAAGAGTGTCCTTTGTCAGACTGATATACATAGCAACCACGGCATCTGAGCAGTTAGACAGAAGGAGGGGGGCTCCCTCTTAACCCAAATGGCAGGGCTCCAAGTGGTTATAGTGGCAGCTGGCAGCCTTGTAAAGGCCCCCAGACCAGCCATGTTAGCACTTCTATTACAGGTCCTTCTAAAAAAATTAGCATATTGTGATAAAGTTCATTATTTTCTGTAATGTACTGATAAACATTAGACTTTCATATATTTTAGATTCATTACACACCAACTGAATTAGTTCAAGCCTTTTATTGTTTTAATATTGATGATTTTGGCATACAGCTCATGAAAAACCAAATTTCCTATCTAAAAAAATTAGCATATTTCATCCGACCAATAAAAGAAAAGTGTTTTTAATACAAAAAAAGTCAACCTTCAAATAATTATGTTCAGTTATGCACTCAATACTTGGTCGGGAATCCTTATGCAGAAATGACTGCTTCAATGCGGCGTGGCATGGAGGCAATCAGCCTGTGGCACTGCTGAGGTGTTATGGAGGCCCAGGATGCTTCGATAGCGGCCTTAAGCTCATATAGAGTGTTGGGTCTTGCGTCTCTCAACTTTCTCTTCCCAATATCCCACAGATTCTCTATGGGGTTCAGGTCAGGAGATTTGGCAGGCCAATTGAGCACAGTAATACCATGGTCAGTAAACCATTTACCAGTGGTTTTGGCACTGTGAGCAGGTGCCAGGTCGTGCTGAAAAATGCAATCTTCATCTCCATAAAGCTTTTCAGCAGATGGAAGCATGACATGCTCCAAAATCTCCTGATAGCTAGCTGCATTGACCCTGCCCTTGATAAAACACAGTGGACCAACACCAGCAGCTGACATGGCACCCCAGACCATCACTGACTGTGGGTACTTGACACTGGACTTCAGGCATTTTGGCATTTCCCTCTCCCCAGTCTTCCTCCAGTCTCTGGCACCTTGATTTCCGAATGACATGCAAAATTTGCTTCATTCCGAAAAAAGTACTTTGGACCACTGAGCAACAGTCCAGTGCGGCTTCTCTGTAGCCCAGGTCAGGCGCTTCTGCCGCTGTTTCTGGGTCAAAAGTGGCTTGACCTGGGGAATGCGGCACCTGTAGCCCATTTCCTGCACACGCCTGTACACGGTGGCTCTGGATGTTTCTACTCCAGACTCAGCCCACTGCTTCCGCAGGTCCCCCAATCGGTCCTTCTCCACAATCTTCCTCAGGGTCCGGTCACCTCTTCTCGTTGTGCAGCGTTTTCTGCCACACTTTTTCCTTCCCACAGACTTCCCACTGAGGTGCCTTGATACAGCACTCTGGGAACAGCCTATTCGTTCAGAAATTTCTTTCTGTGTCTTACCTCTTGCTTGAGGGTGTCAATGATGGCCTTCTGGACAGCAGTCAGGTCGGCAGTCTTACCCATGATTGCGGTTTGGAGTAATGAACCAGGCTGGGAGTTTTTAAAAGCCTCAGGAATCTTTTGCAGGTGTTTAGAGTTAATTAGTTGATTCAGATGATTAGGTTAATAGCTCGTTTAGAGAACCTTTTCATGATATGCTAATTTTTTTAGATAGGAAATTTGGGTTTTCATGAGCTGTATGCCAAAATCATCAATATTAAAACAATAAAAGGCTTGAACTAATTCAGTTGGTGGGTAATGAATCTAAAATATATGAAAGTCTAATGTTTATCAGTACATTACAGAAAATAATGAACTTTATCACAATATGCTAAGGACCTGTATACTTTGCCTTGGTAAAATCACTGTTCACTGTGACAAATAAGTATGTTAGTGTATAATACAAGTGAGCACTCATGTGATCAATACCCGTAAGGGACAATGTAAACAAAAACGCAGATATAAAAATTTAAAATCACAAGTTTATCATATTAAAAGTAAAAGCAATTCAGAAGAGATAATTTGCTGTATCCTTAAATCTCTGATGCCATAAAATATCATGGCCAGAAATACAAATTTTTTGGTCACCTATGTGCCCCCCACCCAAAAAAGTAGCATATTTATCAAAATGCCAAATAAAAGTACAGATATCCTGCAAAAAATGATCCCTCACACAATTGCATCAAAAGTAAAAAAGTTACAGGTGTCAGAATATGGCAACACTTTTTTTTTTTTAAGTACATAAACATAATATAAATTTGGTATGTCCATGCTCATACTAACCCACAGAATAAGTCTTTCATATCAGTACAACTTGTCCTGCAAAAACAAGCCCTCATATGGCTATATTAAAAGAAAAAAAAAAAGTTATTATGATCCTTGTAAAGCCTCATTAACACATCAGTGTTTTGGTGGCCAGTGATTTCCATTAGTGATTGTGAGCCAAAACCAGGATTGGAGCCTCCACAGACATCAGATATAAGGGAAAGATCTGTGTTAATGAGGCATCAGGCGAGGAGAAAATATCGAAAATGTCATTTCCAAAATTGGTCAAATCCTAAAGGGGTTAAACGGATTGGATGGCACCATTTAATTCACTATATCTTTTATTGTAAAATTGGAAAAAAAAAATCTTTATTGTGTGAAATAATTTGGGGTCTATACGGTAAAAATTACATAAAGACCTTACTCTCCTGGTCAGTACAATTATTGCAAATTTATATAGTTTTTATTTTATTTTACTATAATACTTAATACATTTCTTTTTTGAAAATTTTATTAGTTCAGATATTTCCAGACATGGTACCAGTTATGTTTATTGTTTATTTTTATGATTAAGAAAGATGGTAATTACAATTTTGAATAATTGTGTGTTTTCATTTTTTACACTGTAATTTTTAGTCCCATGCACTGCAATAGAATACTATTGCAATGTATTGGATTTTTACAGTCTGCCTTAGAAGCTGTGCCTTGGACCTGGCTTTTCGGGCAGTTAGCCTTGAATGTCCTGGGAACCTGCACAAGCCCCAGGCTTTAATGGAAACTCATCAGAGCCTTGTGATTTCACTGTGGGGAGCCCCCTTCCTCTGTCTAATATCAGAAATGCCATAACTTTAAATATTAAATAGCTGAATTCCCTGTAACAACTCCATCAATTATGGGGATGTTCACTTTGCAAGAACAAATGAATTTGCTATTCTTTGAAGACAAGATAACCCAGGGTGTCACCTCTCCCACTTTGTACTGGACCTCCACATCTCTGATTCCTTGCCTTCATGCCAAATACATACAGTCATGTCATCTTTTCATTACAATACTGGATCTAAAGCAGATTTTTTTTTTTTTATTTCTTTATTAATTAATTAATTTTTGTACGGACAACTCCATTAACATATTGGTTGTCAACTAACTTGAACTGCAGGCACCCTGTCTCAATGTAATTCCCTGTGAATATTTCCTCACCCATACTAAGTTGCCAAATTTGTATTCTGTTATTTGCTACAAGTTACATTTTTTAATTCCAGATAAAAAGATTTTAAATCATTTTTTTTTTCCAGAGGGAAGTCATGGCACGTCTCGTTTTTCCCTAAAAAAGGAATGTAAAGGTAAGATGACATTTTGTATTTAAAGCCTGTACAATGTAAAATTCAGTGTGAATAGACAAGAAGAATTGTTGTACTCATTCTGCCCATCAGACTTTGCAGCTTCACTGAAATGTATTTTTTACAAAAATCTAAATGATGTGCTAGTTAGTGGTACATTTACACCATACTGTGGACCTTGGTTGATATCTCTCCCAAAAATGGAAAAAATGCCAGGAGAAAAAGTATCCTTTTCAAAGAATAATGCAGGTGAACCAATTCAGGTTTTTTATGTAGCTATTCAGTCTTGCGTATTGCTAGCTTAGGCTACTTTCACACTCGTGTTTGGTGCGGATCCGTCATGGATCTACACAAACGGATCTGTTCAGATAATACAACCGTCTGCATCCGTTCAGAACGGATCAGTTTGTATTATCTTTAACATAGCCAAGACGGATCCGTCTTGAACACAATTAAAAGTCAATGGAGGACAGATCCGTTTTCTATTGTACCAGATTGTGTCAGAGAAAACGGATCCGCCCCCATTGACTAACATTGTGTGTCATAACAGATCCGTTTGGCTCAGTTTCATCAGACGGACACCAAAACGCTGCAAGCAGCATATTGGTGTCCGCCTCCAAAGCGGAATGAAGACGGAACAGAGGCAAACTGATGCATTCTGAGCGGATCCTTTTACATTTAGAATGCATTAGGGCAAACTGATTCATTTTGGACCGCTTGTGAGAGAGCCCTGAATGGATCTCACAAATGGAAAGCCAAAACGCGAGTGTGATAGTAGCCTTACTTGATCCTTCTGTACCCTAAACTGTGTGCTAACCGTATGAGAAAATTCTTATGAAGTCCATTGACTATTAACTGCATCCAGTAAGGATATGGCGGCTGTGTCAGTGGGGTATATCGGCAGCTCCCAGGTCTGCCATAGTAAACTATCTGCTGCAGGACTTACCAGGAAATTAGCAGAACTCTCATAGACTACAGTATAAGTGCTCAAAAGATCACATGGTCACGTTCCCTAGGGGGGACCAAAAAGGTAAAAAAAAAATGTTTTTACAAATTAAAAAAAAAATTGACCATCTAAAAAAAAAAATCTAAATGCCCAAATTCCGTTTTTTTGGGGGTGGTCCATCAAAGATTTACAAAGACCCCAAAAGTCTACCAAAAAATTATAGGTCACCCTACAGAAATGAGCCCTCACATATCTCTGTAGATGGAATTATTACAAGATGACCTTATTCTGCAGGTCAAAACAATTACAGTGCTACAATGTTTATGTAGTCCTTACTATGTATTACTAAAAAAAAATTAAAGTTAAGGGTGTCAAAATGTTTTCTTATTTTAAAAAAAGTAGTAATACATAGTAAGGACTACATAAACATTGTAGCACTGTAATTGTTCTGACCTGCAGAATAAGGTCATCTTGTAATTTTTAGCACACAATGAACCCTGTAAAAAGCAACAGTTTCCCCCAAGCAAATTTGTTTCCCCTTTTTTTTTTAAAGGAGTGGTCAAATCCTTCGCTCTTTTGCAGCCTCTGCAGATCTTTTGTCTCTCTGCATCAGCATCTGGTTAGATGCAGCTCAGGTGGCCTCTGCATTCAATGCCTGGCCACAGTGGTGACATGCGCCCCATGCATCACGTGACCCAGTGGAGCTAAAAAGTTACCAGTCCTAGGTGTGTGAGGCCAAATGAGAAAAAAAGCTGTGATTACACTGCATCACCACCACAATGTGGACTGCTTGATATATATTGAAGAGAATGCAAGGCTCGAACAAAACAAAGAGCCGATCGATGAGGGTGCTGGAATTTGGACACCGATTGATCTGATATCGATGACCTATCCTTAAAATTGAACAACACTTTTAAGTCCATTTCCAAGTTTTCGCAATCCAGTGCTCCTGAGTATGTCCTCATTGAGGTATCATTCACCATCTGTAGACCGGCCATCTGACTGATCACTAGATGGAGTTCCTTCTGCTTCCATGACGCCTCTTCATCTCAAGTCACCTTCACTCTCTCCCAAATTGTGTCTCTCTAGGCCCTCCAAAGCTACAATGGCCAGGAAAGAACATTACATATTGAACATTTTATAACCTGAGTCCATTGTAAATTGAGGAATGATTTTGTTTTTGCATTGGACCAAATATCAATTTTGGTTTGGTGATCTTTGAAAATGGTTTTCCATATTTTTTTTTTTAATTAAGATTTAAAAAAATAAATAAAAATGCTGGCCTTAATATTATTGTTTACCATGAACCTACACCCTCAGGCCCTGCACTAGGCATGACACAATTCTATCCTTTATATTCCTATTGAGATATTGCATAAATGTCTGGTAACTGACATTCCAGAAAAGATGAGACAATGTGACCAGGCATGTGAGTGGCTCTCTTCACTGTAATTTACGACAGTTGGGAAACGCTCAGCTTATTTTCTAACACTCATCAACTATTTTGTGCAGAAGCGCAGAGCAAAGGAGTTTATATCCACCAATCTCTTCATTTATGATGGTTTCACTTCTGGGATTCCCATCTATCAGATATTTAGGGAATATATATGTCGATATGCCATAAATATCTCAAATGGCAATACCTCAAAATTTTATTGTAGCCCTCAGGAGTGGTTCACTTTAACAATGTAGTCCTCTTGTAAGAGGGCTAAAAATTCTCTAACCCTCTTTTTAAAGAAAATATATCCTTTGGCAGTTATATTGCTTTGTTATGACTTACCCCGACTTTGTTATGGGGGCATTACCACAGCATGTTAAAGGGGTTTTCCAAGATTTTAATACTGATGACCTATACTCTAGATACCCGGCACTCCTTATGGGGCTGAGCGCTATACAATGTACGGCACTGTGCTTGGTAAGCTGCGAGAAGGCTGCGGCGCTCACAAGAACGCTGATGCCTTCTCAAAAAGCAGATTGGCGAGGGTCCCTGGTGTCAGACACTGATGGCCTATCCGGAGGATAGGTCATCAGTATTATAATCTTGGAAAACCCTTTTAAAATATCTGTAACTATTGTATTGTAAATATTTGGAACTATTTACTGTGGAAGATGCCAGTAATGTTGTTGTTATGTGATGTGCTACGGTACCTCATGTCTATGTTACATACTGTGAAATGCAGTGTAAAATATGCCATATGTATACGCCTTGTGAAACTGCAAGAAATGTCCATATGTAAAACACACTGTATATATACTGAGAAGCTGTACCATATGTCATTTTGGTATGAAAAGGCTTAGTTGCCATGTTCGTGCAAAGCTGGGCTGTCAGAGGTCAGTGTAGGATTTACGCCTGATACATCTCCGTGAGGTGTAGCATGTTCTTGTTTTTTAGAAATAAAGGTGTCCATGTGTTCAGAGTACTGGGAGAATGCTGCAGACGCGGTTAAAGGCAGGACCAGCCCGTGGACCTAACTAGAGGTCGAAACAGTGATGCCTGTTGAGCAGGACAACTTGCCGCTTCCTTGTTTTGCACTTTAGAACATTCAGAAAAAAGGTGATAAGCCAGGTCAGTAGGAACAGCCTAGCCATTGTCGACCAGAGAAATGCCTGAGTAGAGAATGTGCCAGTGAGTGCGCCACACCTGAGGACTGTGAATATGTATGCATGCTACATGGAGAGGATCTGCAGCCTGTGGTCACACCTGTGTAAAGAGTGTACGCCACGGCCTATGAAGCAACAAAGAGCCATCTTCATCACAGCCACCAGAGGAAGACTCCAGTGCAGAGTTGTCAATGCCTGAGGATAAAGCATGTCTGCTGCCACCAATACAGACTGTGAGAAAGTAGATCTGTTGCCGCTAAGGTTCTTTGAAACTATGGTACCAAGTCTATTGCCTTTGTAGCTCATCTGAAATCATTTCACCAGTTGGCTATTGTGAGCTTGTTGTAATTGCTAAGCTTGTTCAGTAAAACCATAGTTATAACTGTGTCCAGTTGATTTCTTTATCCATCCTTGAGTTAGGTAGCTTGCATACATCACTGACTGGCCAAAAAGATCCTAAGTGAGGACTGGACCCCTTACATTTTGACAGGAAAAGGTTGAACATCTTTGTTTAGGGCATGCCCTTAGTATAAAAATGTCCTAATATCCTAATATGGATGCTTCAGGCGGTCGCCCAGGGCCCAATGCCTGAGAGGCCCCCTTAGCCGCCAAAGCCACCAGCGTTCTACATGGAGTGAAGCTGCTGAGCCAACTCCAGGCTGCTGTCCTGGGTCCTGATGTCCAACCCGACTCTTTTTTGCTAAATCCGGATGTTCTCTGGTGGGCAGTGGCTGCAATTCCTCTGAGGTAGTGGCAATCTGGCAGACACACTGCCGCAGAGCTAGAAATGTGCAGTCTCAGAGGGCAGAGCTACTGACTGTATTGTACTGTACTTCCCCTGAATCGGTCTAATCCCTGACCCTTCTATAAATGCTTTGAAGGTTGCACAGCAGCAGCACATTCTTTAGTAGCACTTCATTGGGGAGGCAGCTGATATGAGTTCCTGTTCACAACCCGCTTTCTTATTTAGGCACCATGCACACAACCGACTGTAAGTGTAAACCACAGATCTAAAATATAGGTGCGTCTTATGTTCTGGTGCATCTTATAGTGTGGGAAGTACAATATATAAAATATTTTTCAATTTGAGCCAAGCGAGCTTCGGATGCTTAATACGAAGTCGCTTTGTTCAAAACTTCGGAATAATACTGTATGGAGATTCGTCTCTATACAGTATTAGAATGAGCCACAGTAAGTTATTCACAAAGTCGCGCTTGACTGTGTTGAATAAGTTCGGTAGTTGATTTATAAAGTCGAAAGTGGTTTTCCACTTTAAAAATCAACTACCGAAGTTATTCAACGAAGTCACATGCGACTTCGTGAATAACTTACTTCGGCTCATCGGAGCCCATACAGTATTATACTGTACGGAGACGAATCTCCAAACAGTATTATTCCAAAGTTTTGAACGAACGACTTTGGATTAAGCAAAGTTGTAAAAGCTACATTAAAAAGACAGAAAACATTGAGGGAAATTTATCAAGCCCCCTGTGTCAGAAAAGTGGTGTTAAAAACTGCAATTTTTTTTTAGCAAGCTCTCTTTTTGCCCATTTACACCGTGTTTTCAACTTTTCTACAAAGTAAGCAGGAGGGAATGGGGTCTATATGGCTTTTATTTATGCAAGAAACTGCATAAATATAAATTACTCTTGAAATCTATGCCAGCTGCTAGTTGGATTACGTTTTGATTTCTGGTGCAAACACCTCCCAAGATCCGCTGGAATTAGTAAGAGGCACTCAGCCTTTCAAACGTTTGGCGCATCACACATCAGCGCAAATTGAAAAACATGTGTAACAAAAGCCATTGTTGATATATTCTCTCCTAATGTGCTCCAGCTATTTCTGGAACCCACATAGAAGAGAATGGAGAGTGCACCATGCAAGTTCGGCCACCTCTGCATTCATCTCTATGGTATTTTCAGAAATAGCAGAGTCGGAACACTACTATTTTCGGCACTCCCATAGAGGTGAGACCCACACCTATCTGACATTGGTGGTATCTGCTATCAATATGCCACCAATATGTGAGATGGGCAAACCCTTTTAACAATTCCAGTTACGAGTGGCCAGTGACAGTATATTCAGCGAAATAAAGGGGCGGTAGGCTTACTTGGCAGTATAGTTCAGAAAGACTTGATTTTTTTGGATATTGTGATTTTGGTGGAGGATGGTGGCTTTTTGGGTACAGATGTATACAGAAAGCCCACTACCACGAATTTGCTATTACATTCCACCTCCTCTCATCATCCACAAGGTAATAAGGGCTATACCTACGAGCCTATGATTTGAGAAACTAGCAATTGATTTAACTCGACACTTTCAGGAGAGAGGCTACAATCGATATGTCATTAGAAGCAATCTAAAAGAGAACCCCTTATGTAAATAGGACACGGGAAATCCAGAATTACAACATTCAATAGCCAATGAAAACATCTTTACTCTATTTTAGGGAGACATTGGCAGGTATTGTTGACTGATAGTGATTTGAGGGCGCAACTCCCTAAAAAACCCTCAATTATATGGAGAAGATCTAAGAATCTGGGTGACATGTTGTCATAGTGTCTCCTAGGGAGAGGAGTCTGTTTGATAGCAGAGGCCCCAAATGGGGCTCCTTTCCATGTGGATGATGCTTGGCCTGTTGGTATATGATTAAATCCACCTCCTTTACCGATTCAACACATTACATGCCGGACAGGGGCATTCATATATTTTGCACAGTACCCATGTAGGTTGATCTACATGGGCATGACCACAAGGGCTCTCAAGGTGAGAGTATTGGAACACGTCCGGGACATCAAAGTGGTGGCCAATGTCATGGATACTGACAAACTCAAAAAGCTGAAACTGGTCGCTAAACATTTTAGAGAAGTATATGGCAGTAATCCCGAAGGGATTACTTTTAGGGGGATTGATCCGATCAGGTTTAGGTGCAAGAGGAGGCAATGTAAAATGTTGCCTTTTGCTGAGAGAAACTAGGTGAATGGTTATACTAGAGACTGTGGCTCCAAGAGGCCTTAATGAGGCCTTGCGCTTTAGATCCTTTCTATAAGGGTCCATTCACACGTCCACAAATGGGTCTGCATCCGTTCCGCTATATCGGGAACGGGTGCGGACCCATTCATTCTTAATGGGGCAGAACGGGATGCGGAGAGTTACACACTATGTGCTCTCCGCATCCGCATTTCCGGAGCGCGGCCCCGAGCGTGTTTGCGGACAAGAATAGGCAGTTCTATGGGGGGTGCCGGCCGGGAGTATTGCGGATCCGCAATACATCACGGACGTGTGAATGGACCCTAACACGTTTTTTATTGTTTTGGATTTTGGGTTTGTTAGTTGTGTATATATTTTTTTTATTTTACTTTCTTTCCGTGACAGGCGCTAGGGACAGTGTTTAGAAAAGACTTTATTCACAAAAAAAAACTATTGAGCAGTTCAGGGAAAGATTAATCATAGTGAAGGGAAAAGATAGGGAGACATTATCCGCACTGTAGGGAGAGAGCAGGGGTCAATAGGAGAGTGTAAAGCCTGGGTAATAGAAGCTATTCCATTACACCTTGCTGCACTAATTGGGATTACAAAAAGTGATCTGTTACTACAGATTTTAGGTTGTTTGCATTTTTTGATACATCAGTAATTCCAGTAATCCTAGCTTCTGTTATTGGGTTGAAAGTGTGGTCTGATAAAACTAGTTTTGGGGTGTATTTAGTTGATATATAACTACTTCCATTCACCCTTGGTTCTGGGGTGAATTTGCGGTCTGGTTCAACCAGTTTTGGGGTGTATTTATTTTAAATATTGTAAGCATTCAATTGGTGAGGTCATATTTGGCAGGTATGTATCACTGAGGCTGCTACTCTCAGTGATATAAGTCCCGGAGGTAGGTTGCGACCAGTGATGCTAGATCACTGAGTTTGTGGTAGCTGGAGTTTGGGTCCGGGATTTAGGAGTGACTGAAGAGCTTGGGTGCCAGAGAGCAGTGTGTGTCTGCTGGTCTGAGATGAACGTGAACAAGACCACTATGTGAAGTGGAATCTCTAGGTGAAAACCTAAAAGCTGGTGAGAAGCCTATATCACCGCATTTTTTGTTATTTCCATGAATTGTTATTTTGTTTGCTGGTGCAAGCCTGTATCTTTTGCTGCATATGCCCAATAAACCATGGGAAAAGAGACTGTCTGAATGGTCCCATCTCACATATGGTGGAGAATGTGGGCAAAGTTGGTTGCTAAGGGCAACAGCATGAATACCTGTTATTCGTAAATGTCTTGGGTTAAAGCCGCAGCAGAATTGCAACAAGAGTCTGTTATAATAGAGGAGCTCATTAAACAGACGGGGCAGATCAATCTGCAGCAGTGACAGGCATTGGAGCAGCAGCAAAGGGCTCATGCAGATGCTTTACAGGCTCAACGGCAGGCTAATGCACAGCAACAGGAGACTAACCGCCTACTGACAGAGCAAATTGCGGCCCTAAGAGACGCTGTGACAGCCAAACAAGTGGTGTATGTGGCTGGGCAAAGTTCTAGTGGTGGTGTGTGAAAAACTGTGCAGTCTACCTTACAAAGAATGATGACTGAGTATGACATGGAGGCTTATTTGACTGTCTTTGAGCGTATTGCAGACAGAGAAAAACTCCCTGTCGATCAGTGGGCTGACGTGCTGGCTCAATATGTGACTGGAGAGCCGCAGAAGGCTTACTATGACCTCACCTTGCAGGATTCCAAGGACTACCGCAAACTAAAAGCTGAAATACTTGCTCGCCTTGGGGTCAGTCCCGCACTCCAGGACCAGCGGTTACAACACTGGACTTTATGCAAAGACAAGCTGCCAAAGTCACAGATGTTTGACCTATGTCACTTGGTTCGGAAGTGGTTGCAACCGGAGTCGTCTTCCCCAGAGCAGATGGTGGAAAAAGTGGTGATGGATCAATATCTTCACTCTCTTCCTTTGCCAGTACAGTGCTGGGTTGCCCAAGGAGATCCACAGAATGCTGACCAGCTGGTAAATTTTGTGGAGAGGTATACCACAGCGGAGAACCTCCTTGCTGGAGCAGATAAAGTAAAGGCAGCTCCATGTAACCCCAAGGTCTATGCTGAGCACAGTAAGAGGTGGAAAAGAGAACCACTAGAAGCTGGTTCTAAAGCCCAACCCCACCATTTTGTTTGTTGGAGGTGTCATAACCCGGGGCACATTGCAGCATACTGTCCAATAATGACTTAACCTATGGAGTGTGATATGGCATGACGGTGCTCCTTATTTGCACACCCCGTCTGCAGTGCTGTACTGTACCAGGCAACAGGGCCTCAGATGTGCCAAGTGACTGTCAATGGTAGCCCCCTGACTGCACTACTAGACTCAGGAAGCCTGGTAACGCTTCTCTGAGAGAATCTTTCTCCTGTGTTGCCGGCACCTGGAGAGGTCATGAGGGTGATGTGTGTACATGGGGATGTTAAAAACTATCCCATTGCTCAAGTCACCATAACCACAGAATGTGAGACAGTGTCACATAAGGTTGGCGTGGTAAAAGACTTATTGCATGCAATGATAATAGGGAGGGATCTTCCATTGTTTTGGGAACTGTGGGGTAAAATGTCACCCAGGCATATAAATGTTACCCCTGCTTATGATGTGTCTACTGTTGATGAAACTGGGAACCGGGGTATGCCCAGTGAACCTACGGAGGTAGTTGAGCGGTTTCCGCTATCTGTTTTGGTGGGAGATGAGAGTGAGACAAGAGAGTTTGAGCAGACCATACCAGATCTTGGTATCATGCAAGGTAATTTTGGGACGGTTCAGTTGCAAGACCCTACCTTAAAAGGTGCTCTAGCAAATGTGACTGTTCTAAATGGTGTTCCCCCAAGAGCCGGGTGCTGACAACAGGTATCCGTATTTTGAAGTGCACAACAATCTGTTATATCGGGTTGCCAAAGGTCACAATGAGGTGATAGAATAGTTAGGCCCCTTTCACATGAGCGAATATTCAGCGCGGGTGCAATGAGTGATGCAAACGCATTGTGCCTGCACTTATACGGGACCCATTAATTTCAATGGTTTTCACACATCACTTGTGCGTTGCGTGAAAATCGCAGCAAGTTCTATATTCAGCGTTTTTCACGCAACGCTGGCCCCAATAGAAGTGAATGGGGCTGCGTGAAAATGGCACCGCATCCGCAAGCAAGTGATGCGATGTGTTTTTCACGGATGGTTGCTAAGAGATATTGTTGGTAAACCTTCAGTTTTTTAGCACACGTGTGAAGAACGCATCAATGCGCATTGCACCCGCGCAATAAAAACTGAATAACTGAATGCAAGGCAAATCTGAATGAACTTGCTTTCGAAATCGCACATTTTTCACTGAACGCATCCGCAACGCATCCAGACCTAATCCACTCACACTCGTCTGCAAGGGGCCTTAGTGGTTCCAGGGCCCTATAGAAAAATTGGGCGGTCACCTAGGTACAGACAAAACCCGGGAACGGATATTTCAGAGGTTCTATTGGCCGGGGTGTTATAAGGAAATAGAGTCCTTTGGTGCCCCTTCCCATTATTGAGGTGCCATTTGAACGGATCCCCATGGACTTAGTGGGACCGTTAGACAAATCTGCTAGGGGACACCAGTATATTTTGGTAGTACTGGATTATGCTACCCAATACCCAGAGGTAGTGCCTTTAAGAAACTCCTCCGCTAAGTCTATTGCTCGGGAGTTGTTTCATATATGCACTAGAGTGGGACTCCCCAAAGAAATCTTGACCCCATTTATGTTTAGGGTTATGAACGAGCTATGTAAAATGCTGAAGATTAAACAGTTAAAAACTTCAGTATACCATCCACGAACCAATGGCCTTGTAGAAAGTTTCAATTAACCCTTGAAGGCAATGCTGACAAAGGCCATTGTTGTTCTCCATCTGGGAAGTTCCTCAAGCCTCTACACTACAGGATTTTTACCTTTTGAGTTGCTCTATGGTAGACACCCCTGGGGTTTGCTTGATGTAGGTAAGGAGTTGTTACAACATAACAAGTACATATTCTCCAGCTTACCAAGTTGCATTAATGTTGTGGAACATGATATCATTACTGAGCCCTAGGAAAAGGTTAAAATAAAACCTTAACGCATCCTAGAAGCCTGTAGCCAAGTGGTCTCAGAAGAGGTTCAGAGGAGGTTAAAATTGGGAGTAATTGAAAGGTCCAAAAGTGAATGGTCTAGCCCAGTTGTATTAGTCCCAAAACCAAATGGAAGCTGACACTTCTGCAAGGATTTTCAGAAACTTAATGAGGGTGGATGAACTGGTTGAAAGATTTGGTCCAGCCAGATACATAACCACATTAGACCTCACCAAAGGGTATTGACAAATACCGTTCTCCAAAGAGGCCCGAGAGAAAACAGCATTTACTACTTCAGAAGGGTGTTTTCACTATGTTAGAATGCCATTTGGGTTGAAAGGAGTCCCTGCTATATTTCAAAGGGCGATGGATGACATTTTGGTTCCCCACAGGGAATATGCAGCCGCCTACTTGGATGACCTTGTCATCTATAGCCTGCATTGGTAAAGCCATTTAAGTAAAGCCCAGGCCGCCCTAGACTCCCTTAGAAAAGCGGGGTTTACAGCCACCCCAGAGAAGTGTGCCATAGGTATGGGGCAGACTAAATACTTGGGATACATTGTGGGAAGAGACATGATTAAACCCCAAGCCAATAAGGTAGATGCCATACAGAATTGGCCATCGCTGTTGCAAAAAAGTGAGGGCTTTCTTAGGTATAGTTGGGTATTACAGGTGGTCTGTGCCCAACTTTGCCGGTTTTGCAGCCCTTTTGTCTGACCTCACAAAAGGGAAAAGGGTTATGGTTTGGTGGTCCCATGAGGCAGAAAAGGCATTTGTGGAACTAAAATCCGTTTTGTGTAGAAAACCAGTGCTTATAGCGCCAGATTTCTCTAAAGAATTTGTAGTGCAGACAGATGCATAAGAGGTGGTTCAGACTTGTCTCAGACCATGCCCCATTGAAGTGGATGAGTCAAAACAAGGGAAATAATGCTAGGGTAACAAGGTGGTTTCTGGCATTACAGGACTATGACTATGTGGTAGAACCCAGGCCAGGTAAATTGCATATCAATGCAAATGTCCTGTCAAGAGTCCACTGTTTTGTTGCTGAAGGTGCCGAGCCCCCTGGCTTTAGGCAGAGGGAGGGATATATAAGCATTCAATGGGTGATGTCATAGATGGCAGGTATGTATCACTGAGGATACAACTCTCAGTGATATAAGTACCAGAGGTAGGTTGTGACCAGTGATGCTAGATCACTGAGTTTGTGGTAGCTGGAGTTTGGGTCCGGGATTTAGGAGTGACTGAAGAGCTTGGGTGGAAAGGTCACTCCCATACTCCATCCCAGGTGTTCCTACCTCAAACAGGTGGAAAACGAGAACAGTGTGTGTTTGCTGGTCTGAGAGGAAGACCCATTGACAAGACCACTGTGCAAATTGAAATCTCTAGTTGAAAAGTGAGAAGCCTATATTACCGCATTTTTTGTTATTTCCATGAACTCATTTTGTTTGCTGATGCAAGCCTGTATCGTTTTTCTGTGTATGCTCAATAAACCCTGGGAAAAGACTGTCTGAATGGTCCCGTCTCACAATATATAAAAATACTTCCATTCATCCTTGCTTCTGGGGTTAATTTGCGGCCTGATACAACTAGTTTTGGGGTGTATTTATTTAAATATAAGTACGTCCATTCATCCTTTCATTTGGGGTGAAATTGCAGTTTGAAACAACCAGTTTAGGGGTGTATTTATTTTAAATAAATAAAAGTACTTCCATTCACCCATGCTTCTGGGGTGAAATTGCAGTCTGATAGTATTGCTCTTTTGCCCTTCATTTAAGTCCTTAAGTCCTTTAAGCCAGTCCTTGAACCTATCGGTGCCTGCTAAAATTCATGGCAGTGCCGATGTGTGGAGCTGTAACTATGGTCAGGAAAAATATGTATACTCTACGGCCCACTGGGTAAATGTGATTCCTACCCAGCCACACCAGCAACTTGGCCAGGTCATGGCACTGCCGCCTTCTCGTTCTCAAGCTGTGGGTATTGTGCCAATGTACTCCTCTGCCTCCTCGTCCTCCACCTTGTCCTCAGCCTCCACTGCAGGCACAATTTAGAGTGCTCGTCCAGCATACCACATGTGCAGGGCACGGCTGTGTCACGCTGTTGTGCACCTAGTTTGCCTGAGCGCATTGAGTCACACAGGGGATGAACTGCTCCACGTCCTCCATCAAGAAATCAAATCCTGTCTCTTCGCCAACTGAAAATCGGAACCATGGTCCTGACAACAGAAAGAACATTATGTTCGCGCTGCATCAATGAGGGCTGAGTTTAATCTGGTTGTAAAGTGGTTCCTGAAGTCTTCCACCCGTCTGCAAGACATCCTGAAAATGGCCAGGAAACTGTTCATGCACTTCAGCCACTCTTACACTGCAAAGCACACCCTTCTTGAGCTGCAAAGGCTCATGAATGAAGTTCCCTAACATCGCCTCATGTGCGACGTTTCCACCAGTCTCCACATGTTGGACTGACTATATGAGCAGAGCAAGGTCATAAACGATATCTTGATGATGCAGCCAGACAGGAGCACTCCCCTGTGTAACTTTGATTCCAGTGGCAGCTCATGCGTGACACTTGCCATTTGCTCAGGCCCTTTGAGGAGGCCCTTTATTTGTCAGTCGCCAGGACTACTGGATGAATTAATTCCACTGCTTAATGTCCTGGAACCGATGCTGCTAAATTCCTTACAGTACATGATCCACTGGAAGGGGTATGGACCCGAGGAGAGATCTGGGGTACCTGCTAGGGAGGTTCATGCTCCTAGACTGATTGGAAATCTTCATTTAGAACATCCTGAGAAGCCGTCGCCTGAAGTCTTGGGTCCGGTGGCCCCGCATAAGAGGAGGGGTACTGTCATGGGACGCCGATGAGGCCCTCTCTCTCCTCAGTGCCGTCCTTGTGCAGCGTCCTTATCTCCTAGGTGATAGGGGGCGGGACGGACCGGCCGCGCACATCTCCTCAGCATGGCCGGCATCCTCAGTAGGGATGACTACTGGCTCTCCAACATGTTAAACCCTTGCTAATGTTGCCATCCTCACCACTCTATAATGGGCCACTATTGCCTGGCCTTGTCAACACCATTTATTTTACCCTTTTACTGATCTGTCAGAAGTGTCATGGACGCCGATGAGGCACTCGCTCTCCTCCACGCCGTCCCACCTCTGTGCAGGAGCGAGGACGCGTGCAGCGTCCTCGTCTCCTAGGTGATAGAGGGCGGGATGGACCGGCCGCGCACGTCTCCTCAGTGCAGCCGACGTCCTCAGTTCCCCCGGCAACCAGGGGAGGTCTGAGCACCGAGCTGGGCACTCGGTGCTCACCTATATTCAGCAGTGTGTGTCATGTTGTGTTGGCCACGTCACATGACCCCAGCTAGCCAGTATTTAACAGTCAGTCTGCTGGCCACAGGTTGCCTGTTAATTAGGTTCATTTGCGATTCTGTTACCTGGCATACTTAGCTGTTCCTGTGTTCCCTGACGATCCGGTGCCTGCTCCTCCTTTGCTGCGCTGCTCTCCTGGTATTCCGACTCCGGCTTCCACCTGACGATTCTCTGCGGACTCCTGTGGTACTTTATTGCTCTCCTGGTATTTGACCCCGTCTTCTCCTGACTATTTTCTGCTTACTCCATTTGTACTTTGTTGCTTTCTTGGTATTGACTCGGTCCGTTCACTATGCGTTGTTTGTCTGGTCTGTCCTCCCAGCACGTATTCTAAGCTTGGGACTGCCGTCCAGTTGTCCCCTGTCATCAGGACTTGCGAGGCAAGTAGGCAGGGCCAGGGGTGAAGGTGGAGCACAGTGGTCACTATCCTCCCCCATGTGTGTGTGTACGTGACCATTACAAGAAGGACAGAAAAATGAGAAACACAACGGATCCTGTCTTTGGAGCATCTGTATCAAGGGTCCCTATTTTTCATCAGGATTTGCTCATGATTTGGAAACAAAAAAATCAGGAGTGGGTGCAAAACACAGTAGACATCCAATTATGTGTCATCTCTGTTTTGGATCCACTCCAGTTTTATTTTGGCCTTGGCAATACTGATGGATTACTGAGCAAATGCTGACCTTGTGAAGGGGGATGCTCAAAAGACAGGATCCGCTTTTTGGGGGCTTATGACGGATGAGAAGAAGGGCAAAATAAACAGCAGTCAACACAAACTTACTGCTGACACCCTCTCCACTCTGTCAGGGGGACACTACTTGTCTCAGCGTGTAACAGAACATGTTCTGTAGAAATCTATGTGGAATCAGCTGACGATGGTGTAAAAGGAGTGCGCTCTTTCACTCTATAGTGCAATCTTGGGCCACTGCATGGTTCTTTAGACCTGGCGCTAACATTGACCTGTAAGGCTGAGTTCACACTTTGTTATTGTTATTTTGTCAGTTTTAGCCATGTAACTGACCAAATAAGTGAAGTGTGAAGTGCTTCTAAGAGTGACACCTGTCATCTGCGTGTCATACTGACTCACAGTACTGTCTCACTACCACAGTGGACTAGCTATGCATGTTACTGCAAGGCACAGTGTTCTACACCAATATACAGGCCCTCAGCAGCCAGGAAATAGCTGTTTTTTAACGTGATTCGTTACAAATAAATTTGGATCGAATCAAATCTTTTTGGGAAATTCGGCAAACCATCTGAATAAAATTTTTAAGAAATTCGCTCATCTCTAATATTTATGAGTAGAGTTGAGCGAACACCTGGATGTTCGGGTTCGAGAAGTTCGGCCGAAATTCCCGAAAATGTTCGGGTTCGGGATCCGAAACCGATCCGAACTTCGTCCCGAACCCGAACCTCATTGAAGTCAATGGGGACCCGAACTTTTCGGCACTAAAAAGGCTGTAAAACAGCCCAGGAAAGGGCTAGAGGGCTGCAAAAGGCAGCAACATGTAGGTAAATCCCCTGCAAACAAATGTGGATAGGGAAATGAATTAAAATAAAAATTAAATAAATAAAAATTAACCAAAATCAATTGGAGAGAGGTCCTATAGCAGAGAATCTGGCTTCCCGTCACCCACCACTGGAACAGTCCATTCTCAGATATTTAGGCCCCGGAACCCAGGCAGAGGAGAGAGGTCCCGTAACAGAGAATCTGGCTTCATGTCAGCAGAGAATTAGTCTGCATGTCATAGCAGAGAATGAGGCTTCACGTCAGCCACCACTGCAACAGTCCATTGGCATATATTTAGGCCCAGCACCCAGGCAGAGGAGAGAGGTCCCGTAACAGACAATCTGGCTTCATGTCAGCAGAGAATCAGTCTTCATGTCATAGCAGAGAATCAGGCTTCACGTCACCCACCACTGTAAGAGTCCATTTTCATAAATTTAGGCCCAGCACCCAGGCAGAGGAGAGAGGTCCCGTAACAGAGGATCTGGCTTCATGTCAGCAGAGAATTAGTCTGCATGTCATAGCAGAGAATGAGGCTTCACGTCAGCCACCACTGCAACAGTCCATTGGCATATATTTAGGCCCAGCACACAGGCAGAGGAGAGAGGTCCCGTAACAGACAATCTGGCTTCATGTCAGCAGAGAATCAGTCTGCATGTCATAGCAGAGAATCAGGCTTCACGTCACCCACCACTGCAACAGTCCATTGTCATAAATTTAGGCCCAGCACCCAGGCAGAGGAGAGAGGTCCCGTAACAGAGGATCTGGCTTCATGTCAGCAGAGAATCATTCTGCATGTCATAGCAGAGAATCAGGCTTCACGTCACCCAACATTGGAACAGTCCATTGGCATATATTTAGGCCCCGGCACCCAGACAGAGGAGAGGTTCATTCAACTTTGGGTAGCCTCGCAATATAATGGTAAAATGAAAATAAAAATAGGATTGAATGAGGAAGTGCCCTGGAGTCCAATAATATATGGTTAAGGGGAGGTAGTTAATGTCTAATCTGGACAAGGGACGGACAGATCCTGTGGGATCCATGCCTGGTTCATTTTTATGAACGTCAGCTTGTCCACATTGGCTGTAGACAGGCGGCTGCGTTTGTCTGTAATGACGCCCCCTGCCGTGCTGAATACACGTTCAGACAAAACGCTGGCCGCCGGGCAGGCCAGCACCTCCAAGGCATAAAAGGCTAGCTCTGGCCACGTGGACAATTTAGAGACCCAGAAGTTGAATGGGGCCGAACCATCAGTCAGTACGTGGAGGGGTGTGCACATGTACTGTTCCACCATGTTAGTGAAATGTTGCCTCCTGCTAACACGTTGCGTATCAGGTGGTGGTGCAGTTAGCTGTGGCGTGTTGACAAAAGTTTTCCACATCTCTGCCATGCTAACCCTGCCCTCAAAGGAGCTGGCATTGACACAGCTGCCTTGGCGACCTCTTGCTCCTCCTCTGCCTTGGCCTTGGGCTTCCACTTGTTCCCCTGTGACATTTGGGAATGCTCTCAGTAGCGCGTCTACCAACGTGCGCTTGTACTCGCGCATCTTCCTATCACGCTCCAGTGCAGGAAGTAAGGTGGGCACATTGTCTTTGTAGCGTGGATCCAGCAGGGTGGCAACCCAGTAGTCCGCACAGGTTAAAATGTGGGCAACTCTGCTGTCGTTGCGCAGGCACTGCAGCATGTAGTCGCTCATGTGTGCCAGGCTGCCCAGGGGTAAGGACAAGCTGTCCTCTGTGGGAGGCGTATCGTCATCGTCCTGCCTTTCCCCCCAGCCACGCACCAGTGATGGACCCGAGCTGCGTTGGGTGCCACCCCGCTGTGACCATGCTTCATCCTCATCCTCCTCCACCTCCTCCTTATCCTCGTCCTCCAGTAGTGGGCCCTGGCTGGCCACATTTGTACCTGGCCTCTGCTGTTGCCAAAAACCTCCCTCTGAGTCACTTCGAAGAGACTGGCCTGAAAGTGCTAAAAATGACCCCTCTTCCTCCTCCTCCTCCTCCTTCTCCTCCTCCTGGGCCACCTCCTCTTCCATCATCGCCCTAAGTGTTTTCTCAAGGAGACATAGAAGTGGTATTGTAACGCTGATAACGGCGTCATCGCCACTGGCCATGTTGGTGGAGTACTCGAAACAGCGCAACAGGGCACACAGGTCTCGCATGGAGGCCCAGTCATTGGTGGTGAAGTGGTGCTGTTCTGTAGTGCGACTGACCCGTGCGTGCTGCAGCTGAAACTCCACTATGGCCTGCTGCTGCTCGCACAGTCTGTCCAGCATGTGCAAGGTGGAGTTCCACCTGGTGGGCACGTCGCATATGAGGCGGTGAGCGGGAAGGCCGAAGTTACGCTGTAGCGCAGACAGGCGAGCAGCAGCAGGATGTGAACGCCGGAAGCGCGAACAGACGGCCCACACTTTATGCAGCAGCTCTGACATGTCGGGGTAGTTGTGTATGAACTTCTGCACCACCAAATTCAGCACATGCGCCAAGCAAGGGATGTGCGTCAAATTGGCTAGTCCCAGAGCTGCAACGAGATTTCGCCCATTATCACACACCACCAGGCCGGGCTTGAGGCTCACCGGCAGCAACCACTCGTCGGTCTGTTGTTCTATACCCCGCCACAACTCCTGTGCGGTGTGGGGCCTGTCCCCCAAACATATGAGTTTCAGAATGGCCTGCTGACGTTTACCCCGGGCTGTGCTGAAGTTGGTGGTGAAGGTGTGTGGCTGACTGGATGAGCAGGTGGAAGAAGAGGAGGAGGAAGCCGAGAAGGAGGAGGTGGCAACAGGAGGCAAAGAATGTTGCCCTGCGATCCTTGGCGGCGGAAGGACGTGCGCCAAACTGCTCTCCGCCTGGGGCCCAGCTGCCACTACATTTACCCAGTGTGCAGTTAGGGAGATATAGCGTCCCTGGCCGTGCTTACTGGTCCACGTATCTGTGGTTAGGTGGACCTTGCTACAGATGGCGTTGCGCAGTGCACACTTGATTTTATCGGATACTTGGTTGTGCAGGGAAGGCACGGCTCTCTTGGAGAAGTAGTGGCGGCTGGGAACAACATACTGTGGGACAGCAAGCGACATGAGCTGTTTGAAGCTGTCTGTGTCCACCAGCCTAAATGACAGCATTTCATAGGCCAGTAGTTTAGAAATGCTGGCATTCAGGGCCAGGGATCGAGGGTGGCTAGGTGGGAATTTACGCTTTCTCTCAAATGTTTGTGAGATGGAGAGCTGAACGCTGGCGTGTGACATGGTTGAGACGCTTGGTGACGGAGGTGGTGGTGGTGGTGTTGGTGGTACATTCCCTGTTTGCTGGGCGGCAGGTGCCAACGTTCCTCCAGAGGCGGAGGAAGAGGCCAAGGCGGCAGCAGCAGAAGAGGCCGAGGCGGCAGCAGCAGAAGAGGTAGCAGGGGGAGCCTGAGTGACTTCCTTGGTTTTAAGGTGTTTACTCCACTGCAGTTCATGCTTTGCATGCAGGTGCCTGGTCATGCAGGTTGTGCTCAGGTTCAGAACGTTAATGCCTCGCTTCAGGCTCTGATGGCACAGCGTGCAAACCACTCGGGTCTTGTCGTCAGCACATTGTTTGAAGAAGTGCCATGCCAGGGAACTCCTTGAAGCTGCCTTTGGGGTGCTCGGTCCCAGATGGCGGCGGTCAGTAGCAGACGGAGTCTCTTGGCGGCGGGTGTTCTGCTTTTGCCCACTGCTCCCTCTTTTGCTACGCTGTTGGCTCGGTCTCACCACTGCCTCTTCCTCCGAACTGTGAAAGTCAGTGGCACGACCTTCATTCCATGTGGGGTCTAGGACCTCATCATCCCCTGCATCGTCTTCCACCCAGTCTTGATCCCTGACCTCCTGTTCAGTCTGCACACTGCAGAAAGACGCAGCAGTTGGCACCTGTGTTTCATCATCATCAGAGACATGCTGAGGTGGTATTCCCATGTCCTCATCATCAGGAAACATAAGTGGTTGTGCGTCAGTGCATTCTATGTCTTTCACCGCTGGGGAAGGGCTAGGTGGATGCCCTTGGGAAACCCTGCCAGCGGAGTCTTCAAACAGCATAAGAGACTGCTGCATAACTTGAGGCTGAGACAGTTTCCCTGGTATGCATGGGGGTGATGTGACAGACTGATGGGGTTGGTTTTCAGGCGCCATCTGTGCGCTTTCTGCAGAAGACTGGGTGGGAGATAATGTGAACGTGCTGGATCCACTGTCGGCCACCCAATTGACTAATGCCTGTACCTGCTCAGGCCTTACCATCCTTAGAACGGCATTGGGCCCCACCATATATCGCTGTAAATTCTGGCGGCTACTGGGACCTGAGGTAGTTGGTACACTAGGACGTGTGGATGTGGCAGAACGGCCACGTCCTCTCCCAGCACCAGAGGGTCCACTAACACCACCACGACCATGTCCACGTCCGCGTCCCTTACTAGATGTTTTCCTCATTGTTATGGTTCACCACAACAACAAAAATATTATTTGGCCCAATGTATTGTATTCAAATTCAGCGGGATATAAATTTGAGGCCTACTATTTAGGCGCTGGGTGACCGGTATGGATTTAGTGACAGAATTAGACTTGGAAATGCACAGTAGCGTGTGTGTGAAGTTATTCTGAATGACCCTATGTGCACCTTGAATATTATATACCCTTTTAGGGATAGATTTCAAATAGCTCTGATATAGCAGAAACCACTAAATTATGAAATTGCTAAATTGGGAATTGTATTTCAACCCAGAACAAAAAATGTGCTTTGACGGACACTAAATAACTTTCCCAGCCACAACAGGACAGCGGTAACGAGAGATTTAGCGGGATATAAATTTGAGGCCTAGTATTTAGGCGTTGGGTGACCGGTATGGATTTACTAACAGAATTGGACTTGGAAATGCACAGTAGCGTGTGTGTGAAGTTATTCTGAATGACCCTATGTGCACCTTGAATATTATATACCCTTTTAGGGATAGATTTCAAATAGCTCTGATATAGCAGAAACCACTAAATTATGAAATTGCTAAATTGGGAATTGTATTTCAACCCAGAACAAAAAATGTGCTTTGACGGACACTAAATAACTTTCCCAGCCACAACAGGACAGCGGTAACGAGAGATTTAGCGGGATATAAATTTGAGGCCTAGTATTTAGGCGTTGGGTGACCGGTATGGATTTACTAACAGAATTGGACTTGGAAATGCACAGTAGCGTGTGTGTGAAGTTATTCTGAATGACCCTATGTGCACCTTGAATATTATATACCCTTTTAGGGATAGATTTCAAATAGCTCTGATATAGCAGAAACTACTAAATTATGAAATTGCTAAATTGGGAATTGTATTTCAACCCAGAACAAAAAATGTGCTTTGACGGACACTAAATAACTTTTCCAGCCACAACAGGACAGCGGTAACGAGAGATTTAGCGGGATATAAATTTGAGGCCTAGTATTTAGGCGCTGGGTGACCGGTATGGATTTACTAACAGAATTGGACTTGGAAATGCACAGTAGCGTGTGTGTGAAGTTATTCTGAATGACCCTATGTGCACCTTGAATATTATATACCCTTTTAGGGATAGATTTCAAATAGCTCTGATATAGCAGAAACCACTAAATTATGAAATTGCTAAATTGGGAATTGTATTTCAACCCAGAACAAAAAATGTGCTTTGACGGACACTAAATAACTTTCCCAGCCACAACAGGACAGCGGTAACGAGAGATTTAGCGGGATATAAATTTGAGGCCTAGTATTTAGGCGCTGGGTGACCGGTATGGATTTACTAACAGAATTGGACTTGGAAATGCACAGTAGCGTGTGTGTGAAGTTATTCTGAATGACCCTATGTGCACCTTGAATATTATATACCCTTTTAGGGATAGATTTCAAATAGCTCTGATATAGCAGAAACCACTAAATTATGAAATTGCTAAATTGGGAATTGTATTTCAACCCAGAACAAAAAATGTGCTTTGACGGACACTAAATAACTTTCCCAGCCACAACAGGACAGCGGTAACGAGAGATTTAGCGGGATATAAATTTGAGGCCTAGTATTTAGGGGCTGGGTGACCGGTATGGATTTACTAACAGAATTGGACTTGGAAATGCGCAGTAGCGTGTGTGTGAAGTTATTCTGAATGACCCTATGTGCACCTTGAATATTATATACCCTTTTAGGGATAGATTTCAAATAGCTCTGATATAGCAGAAACCACTAAATTATGAAATTGCTAAATTGGGAATTGTATTTCAACCCTGAACAAAAAATGTGCTTTGACGGACACTAAATAACTTGCCCAGCCACAACAGTACAGCGGTAACGACAGATTTAGCGGGATATAAATTTGAGGCCTAGTATTTAGGCGCTGGGTGACCGGTATGGATTTAGTGACAGAATTAGACTGGGATATGGCCAAAAAATAACCACACTATTGCTGGTTAAATGCACTTGGTGACGGGCGCAGCTTGCCCCTGATGTAGTATATGGCCAAAAAATGAACAGACTATTGCTGGTTAAATACACTTGGTGTCACAGCTTGACCAACCACACTACTGAGGGTTAAATGCACTTGGTGACGGGCGCAGCTTGCCCCTGATGTAGTATATGGCCAAAAAATGAACAGACTATTGCTGGTTAAATGCACTTGGTGTGATAGCTTGATCAACCACACTACTGAGGGTTAAATGCACTTGGTGACGGGCGCAGCTTGCCCCTGATGTAGTATATGGCCAAAAAATGAACAGACTATTGCTGGTTAAATGCACTTGGTGACGGGCGCAGCTTGCCCCTTATTTAGTATATGGCCAAAAAATGAACAGACTATTGCTGGTTAAATGCACTTGGTGTGATAGCTTGACCAACCACACTACTGAGGGTTAAATGCACTTGGTGACGGGCGCAGCTTGCCCCTGATGTAGTATATGGCCAAAAAATGAACAGACTATTGCTGGTTAAATGCACTTGGTGTCACAGCTTGACCAACCACACTACTGAGGGTTAAATGCACTTGGTGACGGGCGCAGCTTGCCCCTGATGTAGTATATGGCCAAAAAATGAACAGACTATTGCTGGTTAAATGCACTTGGTGCGATAGCTTGACCAACCACACTACTGAGGGTTAAATGCACTTGGTGACGGGCGCAGCTTGCCCCTGATGTAGTATATGGCCAAAAAATGAACAGACTATTGCTGTTTAAATGCACTTGGTGACGGGCGCAGCTTGCCCCTGATTTAGTATATGGCCAAAAAATGAACAGACTATTGCTGGTTAAATGCACTTGGTGTGATAGCTTGACCAACCACACTACTGAGGGTTAAATGCACTTGGTGACAGGCGCAGCTTGCCCCTGATGTAGTATATGGCCAAAAAATGAACAGACTATTGCTGGTTAAATGCACTTGGTGTGACAGCTTGACCAACCACACTACTGAGGGTTAAATGCACTTGGTGACGGGCGCAGCTTGCCCCTGATGTAGTATATGGCCAAAAATGAACAGACTATTGCTGGTTAAATGCACTTGGTGTCACAGCTTGACCAACCACACTACTGAGGGTTAAATGCACTTGGTGACGGGCGCAGCTTGCCCCTGATGTAGTATATGGCCAAAAAATGAACAGACTATTGCTGGTTAAATGCACTTGGTGACGGGCGCAGCTTGCCCCTGATTTAGTATATGGCCAAAAAATGAACAGACTATTGCTGGTTAAATGCACTTGGTGTGATAGCTTGACCAACCACACTACTGAGGGTTAAATGCACTTGGTGACGGGCGCAGCTTGCCCCTGATGTAGTATATGGCCAAAAAATAAACAGACTATTGCTGGTTAAATGCACTTGGTGTGACAGCTTCACCCTGATGTAGGCTTTAGCCAAAAAACAACCACACCATTGAGGGTTAAATGCACTTGGTGACAGGCGCAGCTTGCCCCTGATGTAGTATATGGCCAAAAAATAAACAGACTATTGCTGGTTAAATGCACTTGGTGTGACAGCTTCACCCTGATGTAGGCTTTAGCCAAAAAACAACCACACCATTGAGGGTTAAATGCACTTGGTCGCAGCTTGTGCTGGCGCACCACAAGACACAAAATGGCCGCCGATCACCCCAGAAAAATGTGACTGACAAACGGTCTGGGCAGCCTAAAAACAGTGAGCAATTGAGTATCAGCAGCTCAATGATCCACAGCTGCAGATCGATCAATAATCAAGTACTTTGGAGGAGTTAATCTGCCTAATCTCGCCCTACTGTCGCAGCCGCAACCTCTCCCTACGCTAATCAGAGCAGAGTGACGGGCGGCGCTATGTGACTCCAGCTTAAATAGAGGCTGGGTCACATGGTGCTCTGGCCAATCACAGCCATGCCAATAGTAGACATGGCTGTGACGGCCTCTTGGGGCAAGTAGTATGACGCTTGTTGATTGGCTGCTTTGCAGCCTTTCAAAAAGCGCCAAGAAAGCGTCACAAAAGCGCCAAGAAAGCGACGAACCCCGAACCCGGACTTTTACGAAAATGTCCGGGTTCGGGTCCGTGTCACGGACACCCCAAAATTCGGTACGAACCCGAACTATACAGTTCGAGTTCGCTCATCCCTATTTATGAGTAAAAACATCATGTTTTCATTTTGAAGAAAAAAAATGTTTGATTTTTTTTTTTTTTTTTCATCTTTGAACCTTGCACTTTATCAGTTTGTGATTGGTATCATAGCTTTTTAGCACATTGACATTTCACTATGAATTCGCTCTTTATAGGTCAGCAGTTTACTGTTATTGCTTTTTTACACATTGTCATCTAATTATGAATTTTGTTATTAATTGGTTTGCACTTTTTTGTGTGAGATCATGTATGTGGTCTCAATATGGCTTTATATTATACAGATGCACATATTGTTGGGGTAATTTTAGTAATGTGTTTTAGGGTCATATAGCTAGATCCATAGACATAATTGGTTATTGATGCATTGCACCAGTTTGGGCACATGGCACTTTATCACATTTATGATCACTCTTGGTTTATTTTTAGGGTACTTTTACACTTGCGTTAAACTTTTTCGGTATTGAGTGGAGAGCAATCCGTTCAGAGAAAGTTTGGTCCATAGTTGGCATCAAGGCATAAAACTGGAAGAAGCTTTTGGCTCGAGAGGGCCACATTGGGGCTGTGGAGATTGTGTTGCATGCCCCTATATGGTCAGGACAATGGACTCCACTGGTACTGTACAATATAAAATCGCCCATACAGTTACTTGTAACGCATTGGTGTAATATGATGTGCAACCTTTCCTTGTGGTCTAAAATACTGTATGTTGGCATTACCTCCAGGGAATTACACCAACGAATCAGAGAGCATGTATGGTGCATCTTTGCAGCTGAGAGGGGAAGATGCCACCAAGCTCAAAACATTACCTCATTATTTCAAGGATAATTATAAGGCTGCGACTGGTCAGCTTTATAAGCATGCAGTATCGATTGTGTTTTGTTGAATGCTGGTGGAGGTATTTATCTCAAGATACTAGCCCAACATAAAACACAGTGGATTCTTAAATTGGATACTGTCTTTCTGAAACGTTTAAATAAACATAACAGTTCTGCTCTTGGTGTGCTTTTGTGGCCTTTGGAGTATTTTTTCTGATTTTTATTGTTTGTAGTTATCTGATTTTGTCTTCTTTTTTTTTTCAGATATCTATGAAGCAATTCGTTGTCTTGATCAAACTACTTACCTTTTGATTGCCTTAACTTTTATTCCTTTTTAAACTCATCTATGTTCCAATTATCAGGATAATATATATCTATATATATATATATATACAGTATATCTATATATATATATATATATATATATATATATATTTTTTTTATATTTATTTTTTATTAGTTGCAGCTATCTTGTGTTGCTGATTTGTATTTTATTAATCTTGACACAAGCTATATTGTTACCATGTATTCATGAGTATATTCAGTTGTTCATATATTAGTCACTTTATTATACAGTATTCTGTGTTAATTCATTCATTACTCCCATATTTAATTATTTTCATGTTTAAATATCTTCCACTTTCTGTATTTTTATACTTACCTGCATAATATACGTATTTAGTTCACTTTTTGCATCACTTTTTTCCTGGTTTGTGTTTCACAGATTTGTCTTATATTGGGTGTCTTTTGAATTAGTATTTTTCACTTTATTCATTAATACGTTTTGGATTCATTTATATGCAGCTGCGCTACTAATATGTGTGTTTACATCCATTACTATTGCTCCAGACACACGTGACCATTTATGTCAAGTGTTGCCCTATGTAAC
Organism: Bufo gargarizans; assembly: GCF_014858855.1. Taxonomy (NCBI): domain Eukaryota; kingdom Metazoa; phylum Chordata; class Amphibia; order Anura; family Bufonidae; genus Bufo; species Bufo gargarizans. Next base: position 79,182,091 of record NC_058089.1, read on the forward strand.
TACACAGGATTGCTAGTCACTTACTGTATGTTTACTTGTTACTTTGTTTAGTTTGTTGTTACTATGCTTATTGTGATGTGTTTTGGCTTTGTCATCTAGTTCCTTTAGTTACACCTATTACTCTGTACATTGTTGTACTATATTACTCATCATGGTTTACTTGTGATCCTTGTATTTACTGCACTGTAACTTCATATTGGTATTACTACTAGAGATGAGCGAATTTCATGTTATGAAATTCGTTCACGCTTCGTTTGGTGGTAAAAGCAGAATTGCATTATGGATTCCGTTACCAATGACCATAAAGCAATTCTATGACGGAATGCATAACGGAATGTCTTTAGCGGCATTCTATTATTCATTCCGTCATAATAAGTATATGGCCTGCATAACGGATCCGGCCCATTTCCGTTATGCAGGAGATCTGTTTTGTAGCCCATAGACTTCTATTATGAAGGAATGAATGACGGAATGCCTCTAAAGGCATTCCGTTATGCATTCCGTCATAGAATTGCGTTATGGTCCATGGTAACGGAATCCATAATGCAATTCTGCTTTTACCACCAAAGTGTGAACGAATTTCAAAATATGAAATTTGCTCATCTCTAATTACTACCACGATGGGGTATGTCATTTTATGTGTATCTCCTTTTTTATATATACAGAATGAATTAATAAATATACTGTATCTTTTTTTTATTTGCGTGCTGGTCAGTGTGCCTTATTCTTGGTAGGTTTTTTTATTTTTTTATTTTGACATATGGTTAACCCCTTCAGTACCGAGACACTTTTCACCTTAAATCCCAGGCTGATTTTTGTGGTAATAACTCTGGCATGCTTTTACTTATCCAAGCCATTCGTAGATTGTTTTCTCGTGACACATTGTACTTCATGACAGTCATACAGTTGAGTCAATATATTTCACCTTTATTTATGAAAAAATCCAACATTTACCCAAAATTTAGAAAAAGTCACAAATTTCAATTTCTCTGCTTTTAAAACAAAGTGACACCTCATAAAATATTTATTACTTAACATTTCCCATCATTTTGTAATTTTTTTTTTTAGGATGTTAGAAGGCTTAGATTTCCCAAACAATTTTTTTTAGCACCAATTCAGTTATAAAGTGATTTTGAGGGGCTTACATAATCGAAACCACCCATAAATGACCCCATTTTAGAAACGACACCCCTCAAATTATTCAAAACTGATGTTACAAACTTTGTTAACCCTTGAGGTGTTCCACAAGAATTGAAGGAAAATGGGGGTGAAATTTCAAAATTTTGGGTAGATTATGTATGTTATTTTTTTCTTGCACCACAGCAAGGGTTAACAGCAAAATAAACCTCAATATATATTACTCTGATTCTGCAGTTTACAGAAATACCCCATATGTGGTGGTAAACTGCTCTATGGGCACGTGGCAGTGGTCAGAAGGAAAGGAGCGCTATATGGATTTTGGAGGCAGATTTTGCTAGAATGGTTTTTAGGCACCATATTGTATTTGAAGAGACCCTGATGTACCCCTACAGTGGAAACCCTCAAAACGTGACCCTATTTAGGAAATTACACCCCTTAAAGGATATATTAAGAGGGTACTGACCACTTTGACCCCCTAAGCATTTTACGGAATTTGAAAACACTTGGCTGTGAAAATGAAAAGTTTCTTCCAATAAAATGTTGCTTTAGCCCCAAAGGGGTAACAGGAGAAAAAACACCCAAAATGTGTTACACATTTTCTCCTGAATATGGCAACACCCCATATGTGGTGGGGTGAACTGCTGTGGGGACAGATGGTAGGACTTAGAATGGAAGGAGCACCATATGGCTTTTGCAGCGCAGATTTTAATGAATTGGTTTATGGGTGCCGATGGTTTTTATTTTTTGAGTGATTGTCTTATGTGGGGGCTCATTTTTTGCGGGATGAGGTGACCTTTTCATTGGTACTATTTTAGGGTATCATTTTGATCTCTTGGTATTACACTTTTTGTGAAGCAAGGTGAAAAAAAGGCTGTTTTGGCATAGTTAAAAAAAAAAAATGTTTTACAGTATTCACCTGAGGGGGCATATAATGTTATATTTTTATAGAGCAGGTTGTTACGGATGTGGCAATACCCAATATGTATATTATTTTTATTTTTGTTAAGTTTTACACAGTAAATGCATTTTTGAACAGATTGAAATCTTGTTTTTGTGTTGCCATTTTCTGACTGCTCTATTTTTTTTATTTTTCTGGCGATTGTCTTAGGTAGGGTCTAATTTTTGGCGGAATGAGATGGCGGTTTCATTGGTACCATTTTGGGGGTACATACGCCTTTTTGATCGCTTGGTAACTTCCCGCAGCGCTGTACTATTACATGAAGGGGTTAATCCCTAAAAAATAATAAAAAATAATAATAAATAATGCTCAATAGGTCACATGTATCCCAAACTGGTATCATTAAAAAACTTACATTACCCCACAAAAAACACGGCTCTGTCGGTAAATTAAAAAGTTAAGGGTTTTCAGAATAAGTCAACACTATGTATAGCTTGGAGGAAAGACGAGACAGAGGGGATATGATAGAAACTTTTAAATACATAAAGGTAATCAACAAGGTAAAAGAGAGAAAATTAAAAAGAAGAAAAACTGCTACAAGAAGACATAGTTTTAAATTAGAGGGGCAAAGGTTTAAAAGTAATATCAGGAAGTATTACTTTACTGAGAGAGTAGTGGATGCATGGAATAGCCTTCCTGCAGAGGTGGTAGCTGCAAATACAGTGAAGGAGTTTAAGCATGCATGGGATAGGCATAAGGCCATCCTTCATATAAGATAGGGCCAGGGACTATTCATAGGATTCAGTATATTGGGCAGACTAGATGGGCCAAATGGTTCTTATCTGCCGACACATTCTATGTAACACAACTTATCATTTTTTTTTCTGAAAATAGATTTTCATTTTTCAAAACTAGTAAAACATAACCAAAACCACACAAAGTTTGGTATCTCCACAATCATGCTCACGTGCAAAATAAAGGTAACATGCAATATTTACTTCGCAGTGAACACCATTAAAACAAAACCCTAAAAACAGTGGTTATTTTTTACATGTTTTAAAAGTTATACAATACAGTAGGGGTACCCCAAAGTGGTGGCATTAAAAATTACAACTCCGTCTGAATAAACTGAGCCCTCCTACGGTATGCAGAAATGAATGAATGAAAAAAAGTCACTGGAGCCTTAACTACCTAACAAGGCTGTGCACATTCATCAGTACCTTGTAATGGTATTGGTGCTATTTCAAAAATTGCCCCATTGTGTAGAATTTTTTATTGTATGCTAATTAGCCCCTGGGTGCAATAAGGGCAGTGCCGTTGCACCCAAGGCTCATTTTCATTCCCTGCCACACCTGCACCACTTTGAATGACGGGTCCAGGCAGTGAAGACATACTCACGTCCCTTAAGTCTCGCTGCAGCTCATTCAGTATATCTTCACTGCCTTGTCCAGTTAGTCAATATGGTAGGGGCACTGCAGGGAATTTAAAAGATCAGAGCCTTGGGTGCAACGGCACCACCTTAATTGTGCCCAGGGGCTAAATAGCATGAAATAAAAACACAAATTTCAACACAATGGGTCCACATATTTAAATAGGACCAAGTCCATTACAGTGTACTGATGCGCGTGCATCTCGCGTGTAAGTTAGATCCGTAAAAATTTATCTGGTGACAGATTCCGTTTAACTATGACTGTATATGTCCCTGCAGATATCGCATTAGGCAACCTTCTGAAATGTTCAGTTGCCTAAATATTTTATGTTTTATTTCAGGCTTCAAGCTCTTTAGTTTGTTGCTCTGGACCGTGCTCAGCATTGCCATGGTTATCGTAGGTAAGATATACTGGACAGGTGGTCATCCAGATGTAGTCGTATTTCTCATTTATTGATAATTAATATATAATATGGTGATTGTATGTATATATATTTTTTTTTTCTTCTTCAGGATCCATCCATGTTGATAACTGTCCAGCAGAGCCAAAAATACCAATCTACCTGATAGTGGCTGGGGTATTTCACTTATTGGGATTTGCACTTATCCCACTGAAGATAGTTGCTGAAAAGGTGGCATATTTCATAGAGAGTGTTCTGGGAATTTTCTCCTTATGCTTGTTTATTGCAGGTATATTTCATAGTATTTTATATAAATGACAAGGAACATGGTTACTTTACAATCTGAATAGTTATTATGCCGCATATACACTCACTGACAAAATAAATAAATAATGCACACAAATAGAAATGTCGGCATGCAGTTATGTCTCAGATGCATATGTAAATGAATAATGGTGTGATCTGGTTAGACATTGGGTCTTGCTACAACAAGGTGTAACACTGCTTCCCCCCACTTATCTAAAAAGACTCTCAGAGGCTACTTTTTGGTAGTGTACCTCTCTGGTAATTGTTGACTGCTAGACATGTCTCTATGATGCACTTGCAGACATTTTGCCCAGCTGACAGACTTTGAGAGGGGACGCATCATTGGACTGAGAGAAGCAGCCTGGTTGTTTAGACAAATTGCCTGCCATCTAGGCTGTCAGGAGGTTTGGAACAGTGGTTACGTGGGGGCATGCACACTTGGTAGACAATGGGAGAAAGGCGTCACCACTGCCAGGCAGCTAAAGAGCTTACTCTTTCAGCAGATGTTCAATTTCTAGATAGAAAAATAAAAGTGTGGCACTTACCATAAAATTCAATGTATTTTATTTCATTATGTTTAAAATTACAGCACAGGCAGGAGGAGTGCATAGAAGTCGATGACGGACGTTTTGCTTATAACACACTCTTGAATGCTGCAGTCCTACTCTCAGCTTAGTGAGCTAGATTGCAAGCAGGCTCCCACTGCAGTTTTCCAAGGTGTCTGTGTGGCAACCGTACCAAAACATGCTCATTGTTGGTGCAGTCTGATAAACTGCACATGAAAAATCATCAGCTTCATGAACTGCCGCATAACCTCCTGTAAAATCTTTTGGCACAGAATCCGTGCTGATACTCGTGCAAAAGATCTAATGTGTGAATACAGAACACCAGGAATTAATTAGACCCAAATTCTGCAACTTCTTCCTGAGTGCAGTGACTTCATGCAGTCAACCACATACACTTTTCAAAGGCAATACAACTGTGTGACATTACCCTTAGGCTACCTGTACAGGGGTGCGCGTTTACAACCCCATATCATTTATCATTTTCTACACCTTTTTTAGGTTTAGAAAATGTTCTAAATATAAGCCAGGAAGGTGTGACTTAGATTTAGACTGGCAGTGGATGTGCTAAAGTTTTGTGCTTGCATGTTATAGAAAAAAGAGCCTGCCTCTCTGGTAGCCGGGTCTTTAGGAATGCACATAGGATAGCACTTTTTCACGAGTAATTCGTGAGATTAAATCGAGTAATTCGACACAAAAAAATCCTCGATGCAAATTTTTTGCATCGAAGATTCGTTTGTGTCATGTGACCACGGAGCGGGAGTGAAGCGCTTGCTATTACTCCCGCTCCGTGGTCTCTCGCTGGCCTGCAATACTCACCTTTCCAGCAGGGGGCCTCCAGACACTCCACAGTACGTCCATGGTCCTGCGCTGCTCTGACCTCCTGACGTACGCACGCTGTGACCTGACGCACTGTGTGACGTCAGGAGCAGAGCAGCGCAGAACGATGGAGTGTCGGCAGCACCCCTGCTGGAAAGGTAAGTTGGTGAAACCGAGGGGGTGGGGCGCAACTAAGGCCAGGCGCCTGGAGTGCACAGCGTCATAGAAACCAGTGACGCTGTGCAATCCGGGTGTCAGGAGGAGCGTGGCAGCAGAGCTGATGGCACACTGGGGGCAGAGCTGATGGCACACTGGGGGCAGAGCTGATGGCAGAGCTGATGGGGCAGAGCTGATGGCAGAGCTGGGGGCAGAGCTGATGGCAGAACTGGGGCAGAGCTGATGGCAGAGCTGATGGCAGAGCTGGGGGCAGAGCTGATGGCACAATGGGGGCAGAGCTGATGGCACAATGGGGCAGAGCTGATGGCACAATGGGGCAGAGCTGATGGCACAATGGGGGGAGAGCTGATGGCACAATGGGGGAGAGCTGATGGCACTGGGTGGGGAGAGCTGATGGCACTGGGTGTTAGTGGAGCTGATGGCACTGGGGGATAGTGGAGCTGATGGCACTGGGGGATAGTGGAGCTGATGCACTTGGGCTGATCGCACAGTGGGGAACAAAGGGTGTTGGGGACTGATGGCAGGGGGTCTGATGAGTTTTTATAAAGGAAAACAGTCTATTATTTTTTTCTTATTAGATTACTCGATTAATCGTAAAAAATAATCGATAGAATACTCGATTACTACAATAATCGTTTACTGCAGCCCTAGCTCGTAACCATGGAAGCAAGAAGTGTATATTGCAATGGAAAAATGAATAAAATCAGCAAGGAAGGCAATATGGAAAAAAAAATAATAGTTTGGGCAATTAATGTTCATTGAGGGGAACCTGGTGGTGGAGGCTCAAGTAAAATCCATCTACAGTCATGTGAAAAAATTAGGACACCCTTTGAAAGCATGTGGTTTTTTGTAACATTTTTAATAAAAGGTTATTTCATCTCCGTTTCAACAATACAGAGAGATTAAAGTAATCCAACTAAACAAAGAAAACTGAAGAAAAGTCTTTTCAAGATCTTCTGTAAATGTCATTCTACAAAAATGCCTATTCTAACTGAGGAAAAAGATAGGACACCCTTGCCCCTAATAGCGAGTGTTACCTCCTTTGGCTGAAATAACTGCAGTGAGACGGTTCTTGTAGCCATCTACCAGTCTTCGACATCGGTCTGAGGAAATTTTACCCCACTCCTCAATGCAGAACTTTTTCAGCTGTGAGATGTTTGAGGGGTTTCTTGCACGTACAGCCCTTTTCAAGTCACCCCACAGCATCTCAATGGGATTCAAATCTGGACTTTGACTTGGTCATTCCAGGACTCTCCATTTCTTCTTTTTCAGCCAATCTTTGGTTGATTTACTAGTATGTTTTGGGTCATTGTCATGTTGCATGGTCCAGTTCCGCTTCAGCTTTAATTTTCTAACTGATGGTCTCACATGTTCTTCAAGCACCTTCTGATACACAGTAGAATTCATCGTGGATTCTATGATGGTGAGCTGACCAGGTCCTGCTGCAGCAAAGCAGCCCCAAACCATGACACTTCCACCTCCATGCTTCACAGTTGGTATGAGGTTCTTTTCTTGGAATGCTGTGTTTGGTTTACGCCAAACATGTCCTCTGCTGTTGTGTCCAAATAATTCAATTTTGGACTCATCTGTCCAAAGAACATTATTCCAGAAGTCCTGGTCTTTGTCAACTTTATCTCTGGCAAATGTCAGTCTGGCCTCGATGTTTCTCTTGGAAAGCAAAGGTTTCCTCCTTGCACACCTCCCATGCAAGTTAAACTTGTACAGTCTCTTTCTGATTGTAGAGGCATGTACTTCTACATCAACAGTAGCCAGAGCCTGCTGTAGTTCTCGAGATGACACTTTAGGGTTTTTGGAGACCTCTTTTAGCATCTTGCGGTCTGCTCTTGGGGTGAACTTGCTGGGGCGACCAGTCCTGGGCATGTTGGCAGTTGTTTTGAAAGCCCTCCACTTGTAGACTATCTTCCGGACAGTGGAATGGCTGATTTCAAAATCTTTTGAGATCTTTTTAAATCCCTTCCCAGACTCATAGGCTGCTACAATCTTTTTTCTGAAGTCCTCTGACAGCTCTTTTGCTCTCACCATGGTGCTCACTCTCACTTCAACAGTCAGGAGCACACCAAACTAAATGTCTGAGGTTTAAATAGGGCAAGCCTCATTCAACATGCAGAGTAACGATCTACTAATTATGTGCACCTGGTGTGATATACCTGTGTGAGATCTGAGCCAATTTAAGAGGGAATACATGTGAGGGTGTCCTATCTTTTTCCTCAGTTAGAATAGGCATTTTTGTAGAATGACATTTACAGAAGATCTTGAAAAGACTTTTCTTCAGTTTTCTTTGTTTAGTTGGATTACTTTAATCTCTCTGTATTGTTGAAACGGAGATGAAATAACCTTTTATTAAAAATGTTACAAAAAACCACATGCTTTCAAAGGGTGTCCTAATTTTTTCACATGACTGTATGACCCCTGTACAAACCTTATAACAACAGCTGATTCTATTTCTCCCAAATGAAGGGCTAGGGATATAATTTGGTCTTCTAGTGTGCTGACACAGTTTCTCAAACTCTGTCACTCTTTCCTGGTGTTGGGCAACTTGACGAAGAAGGGAAATGTCTCCTAATTCTTTGTATGTGAGTGATCAAGTTAGCCTCACAGTTGTAGATTGCGGTCTCTGGAGATGAAAGGTCAGTAGGTAAATAGCTTGTTGTAGCTGGCAGTCTGGAATGTATTCTATAGAATCTGACCAATACTTTAGAAGGTGCTTTTAAAGTTTTGTCATGACAGTTTACAGTGTTTCAATTAAATAAAGCTCTGTAGTTTAACAGATGCTCAATTCCAGAGAGAACCCGTACAACAGGGTGGTATCTAGTTACTCACATTACCTTGTCCGAATGTTGCAATGCTGTGCACTTTTACCACTTGATGGTAAATGTGGTTCACTGTATGCCCATTGAGTTAGGTTTCATATATAATGGGCTTAGGAGGAGCAGCGTCTTCAGACTCGAATGCAAGAATGCAGAGGTTTTGCAAAGTACATTTTACTAATTAATCTCACATCCTGTACAGGCCTGAGAAATACCTTGTTGAACTTATTTTCTTTGTGCGGTCCTTGAGATAGCTGGTCTGTAGCGTCAGGGCTGCAGAAGATGGTGGTCAACTTAATTTTCTACCAGGCAGGAAATCACAGTGGCACTTGCAGTGTCCCAGCTTTTCCTCAGGGTGTAGATTTCTGTCTAGCTCGCTGGGCAATGTATTGAATCGGTCACAGTGAGCCAGGGAATATCCAAGGAGGTGACCAGTAGTGCGGGATGAAGCGGGCTTGGACTCTGGACACATGGCTTGCCAGTTGCTCTTAGCAGCTTTCTGCAGGGAAGATCTGTGGAATCAGCTAGGTGAGAGGCTCTCATGAGTGGACATTCCATTCCATTGGGGTGGAACATGATATTTAGCTTTTCAGAGAATTTATTTTCTTACATTGCTTGCTTGCTTACAGTGTGGCTGCACAGCTCAGCAGCTAGACTTTGCTGAAGCTAATAATAATACTGTAGATGGGGGAAAAGACAAGAAGTTCAGTTTTTGAGATATAAATTTTCAGGAGAGGACATGATATAGACAGTTGACAGATGGTCACTGGTGTTTTGTTATATTGCTGGGTTAATGTCAGGGGATGCGTTATGCAGTTGGGTGACATCAGCATACACATAGTACTGAAAATCAAATCTGCTGATTGTCTGATAAGGGCTATATAAATAAAAAGAGAAGAGGGCCTAGGACTAACCTCTGAGGAACCCCAAGAGGAAGAGGACAGCCAGCAAATGATATACTGCAAGAGCGAATAGAGATAAGAAGAAAACCAACAGTTGAGTCAGCAGTGTTTTTAAGGCCAGTAACCTAAAACATAGTAATGGGAAGTTGTTTGTTTATAGTTTTAAATGCAACAGAGAAATCCAGAATGAGCAGAGAGTAGTCACCTTTGCATTTAGCCATCAGGATATCATTTGACACTTTGGTAAAGGTGGTTTCTATAGAGTTGGGAAACCAAGCTCAAAATTTGTGAACTGCTTTGATATAGATACTGGTACATTTGTTATTAATACCATGGTTGCACAACATTTGTTCCCCATGAAAATGTGCTGTTAGAAAAAAAATGTGCAGCAAAAAAAAATGCAGCTGTACACCAAGAAAACAATTAAAGGGGTTGTCCGGGTTCAGAGCTGAACCCGGACATACCCTTATTTTCACCCCGGCAGCCGCCCTGAGCCTAGCATCGGAGCATCTCATGCTCCGATGCGCTCCAGTGCCCTGCGCTAGATCGCGCAGGGCACAGGCTCTTTTGTTTTTAATAACACACTGCCGGGCGGTAACTTCCGCCCAGCAGTGTGTTCGGTGACGTCACCGGCTCTGAGGGGCGGGCTTTAGCTCTGCCCTAGCCGTTTTACTGGCTAGGGCAGAGCCAAATCCCGCCCATCAGTGCCGGTGACGTCACCGGGGTTCCTGTCAGCCCCATGGAGAGCCCGGTACGTCACTGGAACTCAGAAAAATGCCTTTGCCCTGCGCGATTTAGCGCAGGGCAAAGGAGAGCATCGGAGCATGAACTGCTCCGATGCTCATGTCAGGGGGGCTGCCTGGGTGAAAATGGAGGGATGTCCGGGTTCAGCTCTGAACCTGGACAACCCCTTTAATATACACTTGCATACAATTGACTTCATTTGACAGATTCAACAAAAAAGTATACAGTTGGAATCTGTTTGCTAGGCTGTGATGTTTTATTATCATTATTAGATGTTAATTTATCAAATGGATCCAGACATATACCCATATACCCTAAGGGTCGCAATTTGCATTATATGTTTTTATAGGTTTCTGTTATCATATGCACATGTACACACCTGAAATGTATTTGTTTGGCTGTTGTTTTTAAGCATTCCTAAATGAATAGTAAACCTATGTTTCTCCCACAAATATTTTTTTTGCCTTTTCTTTCCTAGGTAGTGTCTTGGTGTTCAGAATCTACCAGGACAACCCAAGACACTGTAATGATCTTGTCTACAAATTTGCTTTTGGAATCCTGATCTTCGAGTATATCTTTATAGCTTTTATCGTTGCTGCTATCTGCATCTTCACATGTTGTGCTGGTCTCCTGGTAAGTAGTAGTTTGTGGTTTTAATCTGTAAAAAATCATAATGTGGTTTTAATCTGTACAAAATCATAATACAGATCGTTTCCTGGTAGAACGGACCTAAAACTAGGAGTGGATCACACCAGAGGAAAGTAGAAAATCCCTTCCCGAATGATCCAACACAGATAATAAATATTTGTGTAAAAGTACACTTAGGGTACCTTGCACACGTTGCGGAATACCTGTGTTTTTTTTCTCCCCTGCTGATTACCACGTGGGAAAACTGCAGCGTAGTACAGTACCAGCAAAGTGTATAAGACTAGACAATTCTCATGTACATTTTGCAGATTTTTTTCTGTGCGGAAATTGCCCTGCTGTGTGTCACTAGTAAGGACTTATGAAGTGTTTAGTGGGGATGTGGATGTCACTGTAAAAAATGAAGTGGTCTAGTCTTGGTTCTGAGTCATTTGTAATAGCTACAATAATTAACACGAAAACTACGGCAAAAAACTTTTAAATTTAACCCCTTAAGGACTCAGCCCTATTTCACCTTAAGGACTTGGCCATTTTTTGCAAATCTGACCAGTGTGCTCATAACTTTAAAACGCTTTGACTTACCCAGGCCGTTCTGAGATAGTTTTTTCGTCACATATTGTACTTCATGACACTGCAAAAATTTGGTCAAAAAATATAATTTTTTTGCAAAAAAAACATTTACCACTAATTTTGAAAAATTAGCAAATTTTAAAGTTTCAGTTTCTCTACTTCTGTAATACATAGTAATACCCCCCAAAATTGTGATGACTTTACATTCTCCATATGTCTACCTCATGTTTGTAGCATTTTGGGAATGATATTTTATTTTTGGGGGATGTTACAAGGCTTAGAAGTTTAGAAGCAAATTTAGAAATTTTTCTGAAATCTTCAAAATCCCACTTTTTATGGACCAGTTTTTTATGGACCAGTTCAGGTTTGAAGTCATATTGTGAGGCTTAGATAATAGAAACCTCCCAAAAATAACCCCATTCTAGAAACTACACCCCTCAAGGTATTCAAAACAGTTTTTTCAAACTTTATTAACCCTTTAGGTCTTCCACAAGAGTTAATGGCAGATTGAGAAACAATTTCGAAATTTCTATTCATATATATATATATATATATATATATATATATATGTATGTATATTTCTATAATCAATTTTTCCCAGGAATAAAACAAGGGTTAACTGCCAAACAAAACTCAAAATGGGTTGCCCTGATTCTGTAGTTTGCATAAACACCCCATATGTGGTCGGAAACTACTGTTTGGCCGAACGGGAGGACATAGATGGAGGGGAACACCATATGGGTTTTGGAAGGCAGATTTTGCAGGACTGGTTTTGTTTATACCATGTCCCATTTGAAGCCCCCTGTTGCACCCCTAGAGTAGAAATGTCAAAAAAAAGTGACTCCATCTAAGAAAGTACACCCCTCAAGTTATTAAAAATTGGGTTTACAAACTTTGTTAACCCTTTAGGTGTTCCACAAGCGTTAATGGCAGATGGATAAACAATTTCGAAATTTCTATTTTTTGGAAAATTTTCCATTTTAACCCTTACTTTATTACTGGAAAAAATGGGTTAACAGCCAAACAAAACTCAAAATGGGTTGCCCTGATTCTGTAGTTTGCAGAAACACCCCATATGTGGTAGTAAACTACTATTTGGCTAAACGGCAGGACATAGAAGAATGGGAACGTCTTATGGTTTTTGGAAGGCAGATTTTGCTGGACTGGTTTATTTACACCATGTACCCATTCAAGCCCCCCTGATGCACCCCTAGAGTAGAAATTCCATAAAAGTGACCCCATCTAGGAAACTACGGGATAAGGTGGTTGTTGTTTTGGGACTATTTTATGGGTAAATATGATTTTTGGTTGCTCTATATTACTCTTTTTTGAGGCAAGGTAACAAAAAATGTTAATTCTAAAATTGTTTCTACATTCGCTATTTAGTTTTGTGGAACACCTAAAGGGTTAACATCGTTTGTAAAGTAACTTTTGAATACCTTGAGGAGTGTAGTTTCTTAGATGGGGTCACTTTTTTGGAGTTTCTAGTCTAGGCTACATCAGGGGGGCTTCTAATAGGACATGGTGTCAAAAAAACAAAAAACAGTCCATCAAAATCTGCCTTCCAGAAACCGTATGGAGTTCCCTTCGTTCTATATATAGCCATTTACGACCACATATGGGGTGTTTCTGCAAACTACAGAATCAGGGAAATAAATATTTAGCTAGATGCGAAATGACGGCTCTGGATGCGTATAGAGATCCTCTAAAACTTCTCCTTGAGGCCTCATGCACACGACCGTTGTGTGCATCCGTGGCCGTTGTGCCATTTTCAGTTTTTTTTTTCGCGGACCCATTGACTTTCAATGGGTCCGTGGAAAAATCGGAAAATGCATCGTTTTGCAGCCGAGACCGTGAGTCGTGTATCCTGTCCGTCAAAAAAATAAGACCTGTCCTATTTTTTTGACGGACAACGGTTCACGGACCCATTCAAGTCAATGGGTCCGTGAAAGAACACGGATGCACACAAGATTGGCATCCGTGTCCGTGATCCATAGCCGTGTCCAAAGATCCGTCTGCATAAAAGCTTTTTCAGATCTAAGTTTTCACTTCGTGAAAACTCATATCCGACAGTATATTCTAACACAGAGGCGTTCCCATGGTGATGGGGACGCTTCTATTTAGAATACACTACAAACTGTGTACATGACTGCCCCCTGCTGCCTGGTAGCACCCGATCTCTTACAGGGGGCCGTGATCAGCACAATTTACCCCTTCAGGTGCGGCACCTGAAGGGGTTAATTGTACTATCATATTCCCCTGTAAGAGATCAGGGCTGCCAGGCAGCAGGGGGCAGACCCCTCCCCAGTTTGAATATCATTGGTGGCCTCCCTCTATTGTAATAATTCGTTGGCACAGTGTGCCCCCCCCTTCCTCCCTGTATTGTAATAATTCGTTGGTGGCACAGTGTGCGCCCCCCATCGCCCCCCCCCATCATTGGTGGCAGCGGAGTTCCGATCGGAGTCCCAGTTTAAGTGAGTGTGCGCCCCCCATCGGCCCCCCCCTTCCTCCCTGTATTGTAATAATTATTCGTTGGTGGCACAGTGTGCGCCCCCCATCGCCCCCCCCCCTTCCTCCCTGTATTGTAATAATTATTTGTTGGTGGCACAGTGTGCGCCCCCCATCGGCCCCCCCCTTCCTCCCTGTATTGTAATAATTATTCGTTGGTGGCACAGTGTGCGCCCCCCTTCGGCCCCCCCTTCCTCCCTGTATTGTAATAATTATTCGTTGGTGGCACAGTGTGCGCCCCCCATCGCCCCCCCCCCATCATTGGTGGCAGCGGAGTTCCGATCGGAGTCCCAGTTTAATCGCTGGGGCTCCGATCGGTAACCATGGCAACCAGGACGCTACTGCAGCCCTGGTTGCCATGGTTACTTAGCAATAGTACAATAGTAAAAGATTCATACTTACCTGGGAGCTGCGATGTCTGTGTCTGGTCGGGAGCTCCACCTACTGGTAAGTGACAGCAATGCACCACACAGACCTGTCACTTACCAGTAGGAGGAGCTCCCGGCCGGACACAGACATCGCAGCTCCCAGGTAAGTGTCAAACGGATCTGTCCCCATTGACTTGCATTGTAATTCAGGACGGATCCGTTTGGCTCCGCACGGCCAGGCGGACACCAAAACGACTTTTTTTTCATGTCCGTGGATCCTCCAAAAATCAAGGAAGACCCACGGACGAAAAACTGGTCACGGATCACGGACCTACGGACCCCGTTTTTGCAGACCCTGAAAAAATACTGTCGTGTGCATGAGGCCTTATTTGTAGATAATATTCACAGCAAACATATCCACCAGTACACAAGTTCAGTTGATGCGTTTCGGAACTATGTCCTTAGTCGTAACATCGTAACAAAATGTAGCACCATACTTAAATACATTTCTAGTCCTCCTTCCCATTTTTATTCCAGGGAGTGGAAATTGATACCATTGGTTGCTGCATTAATGTTAACACCCCTCACCTAGCACATCTAATCAAAAAAGAAAATGACTTTCACATTGTGCAGATACCTGAAGCCACTTAACCCTTCATACTCTATGGTCTTGCTTTGTTGAAATCCGTATGAAGGGCATAAAAAGGCGCAGGAAAAACGCACAATGTGAACGACGTGAAAATTAAAACAGGTAACATTTGTTAAAACTAGGTAGATATAGTCTTCCCTCTATTTCTATACCTTTTTTCACAATACAGAAATATTATATTGTATTATATTATATCATGGATCCATAACCATATAACATAACATATCACATATAGATAGGACCAAAACCTAATATTACATGTGGAATGCAAAATATACAACAGTGTTCTCAGATGTATTAATAGATATACATAAGCTCCTTCTTTAAATTCATTTTGATGTTTTTAACACTATATTGGATATAAATAAGTTTGTCCGCAATCTGACAGTGTCCAGGCATTTCCATGATATCCCTGCTCCTGCTGATCCCCCGCCGATTGAAACAGGGTCTCAAGATGATAATATATATAAAGATTTATTGTATAGGGAACAAGTTTCCTTGTGCAGTCTTGCAGGGCTTCAGCAGGAGCAAGGAATCATGGAAATAGCCAAAATTGGCGCTAAATTACAAACTAGTAACCCTCGATTCTATCCCATAATCTAACGCACTCAAAGTATGGATATTTTCCAAGAGGTATTAGAGAGGGAGTTGAAAGGTTTGCACCAAGAAAGTAAGGGTATCAGAAGTGGCAATAACTTAACCCGTTCACAGACACAGGCCCTTATCGATTTTCAAAAGCGGGAGGACATTGTAATAAAAATGGCTGACAAGGGAGGGGCGGTGGTAATCTTGGATGGTACAACATACGAATCACAAATGCTGGGAATGTTACAGGATGCATCCACGTATAGGAAATTGATGAAGGACCCACTACCAGAATATAAACTCAAGTATATGTCCCTGATCCAAAAGGGTCGGGATAGTGGCCTTTTTGATGAAACTGAATTTAGGTTTCTTTGCGTGGATGCACCTGTGACTCCCATCAGGCATGCACTACCCAAGATACACAAAGACATCCCCCCCTCCCCCACCTACGTCCCATAGTGGCAGGCATAGGATCCCTAACTGAGCAATTGGCTTAATAATATTTTGCAGCCATTGGTCAGGCGCACTCCGGGTTTCCAGACACAGCTGATGTGTTAAGGGCCATGTACAATTTGAAATGGGAGGCCAGGTTTAAATGGATATCTGCGGATGTGATAGCATTATATCCTTCCATCCCCTACAGGGTCGCCCTTCTAGCCATGGAATACCATCTCCATAGGCATACAGGGTTTAGTGATGACCACTATTATGCATGTGAGGTTGCTGCCTTTTTATTAACACACAATTATTTCAGGTTCAGTGATGTGTACTACCTTCAGACACGTGGAGTGTCAATGGGAGCTAAATTTAAGTCAAAATTTGCCTGGGGTATGAATAATTATGGGCAGCACTGTGTATATATATATATATATATATATATATAAGTATGCAAAAAATATATATAAGTATAAAAAAATTATCTAGAAAAGATGGGATATATATAAAAATGAATAAACTAAGTATCTGGAGGATCAAGTTGGTAGGATGGAAGGATCGTCAAGTGGCTGTGTGCGATGATATATAACTGTTTACTGTTGAAAGTATGAGTGAGCTGGTGGCCGTAATAAGATATTAATGCTGTTAGGAACATGGATGAGCTCATGCCTGTTAAATGAATAGGACAGGGGTGGTGAAAGGGGGATGGAGGCGCTGAGGAAAGAGCGATTGACTGTGCTGCTGTCACGGATGGTGTAACAGAAAACAAGAAGTTACAAATAAGAATCCGACTGGCTTGATCCGAAACTAAGGAACAAAAGGGTGACCCCTATTTAAGCCCTGAAACTCTCCCCGTCTTCTCAGCCCATGCAAAGATCTCTATGATAGAAAATTGCATGCCCTCATGCCTCGACTGTATGACACCTGAACACCCTATAATAGTGAGGGGACACGACCACCGGCTCCCTACACTTAATACGGAGGGAGTCAGGGTCACCTAGGATCAAGCAAACAGGAAAACACAAATCAATGACAACAGACTTATCTGTAGAAGGATCAGTTGTAGCATCCAGCATGTACACACTCCAGGAAGTTGTATAAACCGCAAAGTGATGCAAAGTGATGCAGTATGGGAAGGAATTTAAAGGGATGCAATCAGTGCAACTACATGACAGCTGAGAGAGGCTAACGAGATGACAAAACAAAAGCAAAACAAAAGAACCTCAAGCAGGAGGTTCTGAAGAACGTCTGTCAGAGCTTCTCAGATGTCTGGTGGTGACACACGCTGTGAGCGGCAGTATCAGGATGCGCGCTGCGACCAGCGGTGTCAGGAGGAGTTGCCAGCTGCTTGCAGAGCCCTAGAGATCGGAGGCTGAGAGTGAAGTGAGACGGGAAACACAAGATGCTGGTGAATGGCCGAGCGGACAGGGCGAGCAATGTGGGAGAATAAATAAAAAGGATTTACCTTAGGTGCTGGTGGCCAGAGGTTGCAGATGCAAGAATGCTTCCAATGATGCTGGACTCGGACAGCCTGCTGGATAAAGCGCACCAATTTAAAGCATGATGTATGGGATGTGACAAAGGTTTTCCGTTCTCTTGTTTTGTCTCTTCTTCCTCTACGGGATTTGTTCTTCGTTTGAGGCCCCTTGATGGTACTGAGAGGCGGTTGGGTTGTTGGTGTGAACCAAATGGCGGATTGATTAGGTCCCCAGGTTTTGGTGATAACCTGAATGTCTGGATTGTTTTTGTAGAGAGAGGAGTTATGAGTGGTGGCGGGTGCGATCTACCTTTTGAGGTATTGTGTCTGTTACTGTTTAAAAAGACATTGGCAGATCTGTTTCTGAAGGATCATATAAAACCCAAGCCACAACTTACATTCAGAATGGCCCAAACACTTAAGAACCTTTTATCCCCCAGCAAACTGCGCAAGAAGAAAACCACTCCATCTAAGATGCTTTTTCCAAATATCCGTAGCAGCTACAAATGTGGCCACCGATTACAGAAAGTAATCAGCTTGACAGAAAGGACCAATAAACACACTACCCTCAGCTTGACAGAAAGGACCAATAAACACCGCTGGAACATCACAAACGGCTACATGAAGCATGGAGTCTCTAGACACTTTCTACAATACCATAACAAAGATCTCACTCAGTTCACCATAACACCTATAGAGCACATACCAAGTACTATTTCCAGCCGTTTTCAATGCCTCCGGAAAAAAATAGATGTTCTGGATCTTCAAAATGCAGAACCTGGAAGCACATAGCCTAATTGAATCTTTGGAAAATAATTGCTTTTAAGTTCCTCCCTCCCACACTTTAACAACCTCTCCAAATTTCTCCTCTTTAGCTCATACTTCATTTCAGTAACAGCCATTAGTCCGAATGTATTGTTCTTTTCACCACTCATACTCATACTAATTCCTAATTCTTGTCATCTCCACCCAGGGCCGTCTTTACCAAGGGGCAAAAGGGGCAGCTGCCCTGGGCCCAGTTGCTCCTGGGGGGCCCAAGGCAGCTGCCTCTTGAGCCCTGCTAGCTACTGCCCCGGGTGTCAGGCTGTCGGCTACACAGACATCATGATCGTACTGTGTTAATGATCTTAATTCTAGGACCTTAATGAGTTTTGATCTAGGACCTTAATGACATCATTACCATGTGACCAGTAACCTAGCAATTACTGGTCACATGGCTATGAGGTCATCACAGGTCCTGTGGAGTGTTGCAGAAGTTAACTGTGGAGCTTTTTTGTGTAAAGATTACATCAGAAAAAGGTGACAGGGGCTGTTATGTTAATATACTGTAAACTACTGTATAGTGGGGTGCTGTATACTGTGTGGTGGGCTGTATACTGTGTGGTGGGCTGTATATTGTGTGGTGGGCTATATATTGTGTAATGGGCTGTATATTGTGTGGTGGGCTGTATATTGTGTGGTGGGCTGTATACTGGGGGGGGGGGGGGGTGGCCTGTATACTGTGTGGTGGCCTGTATACTGTGTGGTGGGCTGTATACTGTGGGAGGCCTGAATAGTGTGGGGGGTCTGTATAGTGGGGGGGGGGGGAGTGCTATACTGCTGTACTGTATAGTGTGGGGGTCTGTATACTGTGGGTGCGGTATAGTGTGGAGTGCTATACTGCTGTACTGTATAGTGTGGGGGGTTGTATCGTGTATAGTTTGGGGTGCTGTATACAGTGAGGTGTTGTATACCGTGAGGTGCTGTATACTGTGGGCTGCTATACTGCTCTACTATATACTGTGGGGTACTGTATAGTGTGGGGTGCTAAACTGCATACTGTTTGGTGCTGTATACTATAGGGTGCTATACTGCATACTGTGGGGTGCTGGAGTGCACTGTAACACTAGGGTGAGCCGAGCCCTGGTCTCCTTCCTGCAGAGCGGTGCCCACTTCCAGCCTGAGCCCAGCTGCCCAGAACACTGATCCTGAGCCGCTGGAGTCTTCAGAACTGGAAGTATTTACAGTCATTCACTGGACTCTACCAGATGTGTGGATTTTTTGTGTGTGTGTTGTGATGGAGGGTGTGATTGCCTGCTAAGGTGTGGGGAGGCGGGATCCAGGGGGCCCAAGTAAATTTTTGCCCAGGGTCCAATCAATATTAAAGACGGCCCTGTCTCCACCTCAATCAAATATCCATCCCCCGGTCTATTCTTTCCATATATTCAGTTTCCATAAACCTGCCAGCATTTATCACTTCATAATTCATGATTCCGCATTTACACTCAGTTAATCTTATATTTAATTTATATGTATATGCAATTTATTCCCATTTATTTTTATTCCACTTCCCCCTGTCACATTCACACAATTCCTTCCACTTTTTACATTCTTCAATATCTCCAGTCCAACCATACAAGTTACCTGTCCTCCAAAATCACACTACCTGTTCCTTATCCTTCCCACAATTAATCACCCTTTAAGGCTACTTTCACACTCGCGTTTTGGCTTTCCGTTTGTGAGATCTATCTATGGCTCCCACGAGCGGTCCAAAAGGGATCAGTTTTGCTCTAATCCATTCTGAATGGAAAAGGATCCGCTCAGAATGCATCAGCTCTGGAAGCAGACACCAAAACGCTGCCTGCAGCGTTTTGTTGTCCTCTTGACGAAACTGAGCCAAACGGATCCGTCCTGGCACACAATGTAAGTCAATGGGGACGGATCCGTTTTCTCTGACACAATCGAAAACAGATCAGACTCCCATTGACTTTCAATGCAGTTCATGACGGATCCATCTTGGCTATGTTACAGATAATACAAACAGACCCGTTCCTGATAGATGCATGCGGTTGTATTATTGTAACGGATCCCTTTTTGCAGATCCATGACGGATCCGCCCAAAACGCCAGTGTGAAAGTAGCCTAAATTGGCGCGCTTTATCCAGCACGCTGTCCGAGTGCAGCATCATAGGAAGCGTTCTTGCATCCGCAACCAATGGCCACCAGCACCTAAGGTAAATCCTTTTAATTATTCTCCCACTACATCATTGCTTGCCCTGTCTGCCCCGGCCATTCACCAGCATCTTGTGTTTCCCGTCTCACTTCACCCTCAGCCTCCGATCTCCAGGGCTCTGCAAGCAGCCAGCATCTCCTCCTGACACCGCCGCTCGCAGTGCGCATCCTGATACCGCCGCAAAGCACAGTCAATCACTCTTTCCTCAGTGCCTCCACCCCACCTTCACCACCCCTGTCTTATTCATTTAAAAGGCACCAGCTCATCCATATTTCTAACAGCATTAATATCTTATTACAGCCTCCAGCCCACTCATACTTTCAACAGTAAACTGTTTTCCTATACATTTAGCTACCAACTTGATTTTCCAGATACTTAGTCTATTCATTTTTATATACACTCACCTGAAGAATTATTAGGAACACCTGTTCTATTTCTCATTAATGCGATTATCTAGTCAACCAATCACATGGCAGTTGCTTCAATGCATGTAGGGTTGTGGTCCTGGTCAAGACAATCTCCTGAACTCCAAACTGAATGTCGGAATGGGAAAGAAAGGTGGGCTACAACAGCAGAAGACCCCACCGGGTACCACTCATCTCCACTACAAATAGGAAAAAGAGGCTACAATTTGCACGAGGTCACCAAAATTGGACTGTTGAAGACTGGAAAAATGTTGCCTGGTCTGATGAGTCTCGATTTCTGTTGAGACATTCAAGTCCGAATTTGGCGTAAACAGAATGAGAACATGTATCCATCATGCCTTGTTACCACTGTGCAGGCTGGTGGTGGTGGTGTAATAGTGTGGGGGATGTTTTCTGGGCACACTTTAGGCCCTTTAGTGCCAATTGGCCATCGTTTAAATGCCATGGGCTACCTGAGCATTGTTTCTGACCATGTCCATCCCTTCATGACCACCATGTACCCATCCTCTGATGGCTACTTCCAGCAGGATAATGCACCATATCACAAAGCTCGAATCATTTAAAATTGGTTTCTTGAACATGACAATGAGTTCACTGTACTAAAATGGCCCCCACAGTCACCAAATCTCAACCCAATATAGCATCTTTGGGATGTGGTGGAACGGGAGCTTCGTGCCCTGGATGTGCATCCCTCAAATCTCCATCAACTGCAAGATGCTATCCTATCAGCACCTTGTTGAATCAATGGGGGTCCAACACTGTATTAGTATGGTGTTCCTAATAATTCTTTAGGTGAGTGTATATCCCATCCTTTCTAGATATTTTGTATATATTTTTATATATATATATATATATTTTTTTTTTTTTATATATATATTTTCCATGTTTATATTCTCCATCCTTAGATCATCTGCTCAATTAGTAACCATAGATCAATAATCTTTGATTGAATGCCAAAAATTGATTGAAATATCCATCTAAGTAATTATCTATTTTTTTGCCTATACCTCTCTCTCTCTCTCTCTCTCTCTCTATATATATAAATTCATTTATGTATTTTCACTCTGCAACTAATCACTACAATAATCTTTTCAGTGTAGTAATTTATATTCATTTTTATTTATGTGTCCTTTTTTTTATCATATATTATATTTAATTTATTTTGATACTTCTAGTTTTATGATGAGGAATTTCCTCTAGATACATTCGTTAAAACATTTTTATTAGTTCTTTGTATATGCAATTTTGTCTGTTTTCTTTTAAATGCATATATTTTGAAAAATTCACTATTTTCTAAATATGAATTTCTCAGTATTTATGGCAGATAGTGATACCTCACAAAATAGTTACCGTATTACTTTTCATTTCATTTTTTCATATGTCTACTTTATGTTGGCATCATTTTGTAACTATCATTTAATTTTTAGGATGCTAGGCTTAGAATTTTAGAAGCAATTTTCCGTATTTTCAACAAAGTTTCCAAAACCGTTTTTTTTTAAAGCACCAATTCAGTTATATATTGATTTTGAGGGGCTTTTATAATGGAAACCACCCATAAATGACCCCGTTTTAGAAACTGCACCCCTCAAATTATTCAAAACTGATGTTACAAGATTTGTTAACCCTTGAGGTGTTCCACAAGAATTAAAGGAATATGGGGGTGAAATTAAAAAAAAATTATTACATTTTTTCCCCCCAGATTTTCAATTTTTTACTGTAACATGGCAAGGGTTAAAAAGAAAATAAACCTCAATATTTGTTACCCTGATTCTTCAGTTTACAACCCCCCCTTGCCCCATATGTGTTAAAAAACGGATGTATGAGCACATGGCAGGTTTCAAAAGGGAAGGAGCGGCATAGGGATTTTGTAGGACAGGTTTTGCAGGAGTGGATTTTGGGAGCTACGGTATTTCTCATATGAAGACACCCTGAGGTACCCCGAGGTAACCCAAAAAGTGATCCCATTCTGGAAACTATTCCCCTCAAAGAATATTTCAATGTGTGTAGTTAGCACTTTGACCCCAAAGGGGGACTTTACCAGGGAAATGTTGCCATGGTACAACTTGGGCACTGTAACTTACAGAAGCACTTGGGGTCCTCCCTTGCTTGGTTTCAAAGAATTAGGGCATTTATCACCACCTCTTGAAATTTTATGAATGCTCTTGTCTGGCCTCTAGGTCTAAATAGCACGTACGCATTGTACAGTGCCATCTGTACAATGTGCACGGCCAGCTTTTTGTACCACACTTTCGTGTGACACTGTACGGCTTCAGAACTTGATCTGAAAGATCAACCCCACCCATGTGCCTATTGTAGTCCAGGATGCAGTCTAGCTTGGGGGTAGTGGTTGTTAGTGTTGATCGCGAATATTCTAATCACAAATTTTTATCGCGAATATTGGCAATTCGAGAATTTGCGAAAATCTAGAATATTAGTTCTATATATTCGTAATTGCAAATATTCTTTTATTTTTTTTCATCAGTACTATTTTGCTTGTGGGCCAATATCTTTATCAGACCTTAGCAACATCCCTAGCAACCAATAGGAAAGTTGCCTACCCCTTACTATATAGCAGCCATTTTCTGCAGTTTTTTGCAGTTTTGAGAGAGACAGCAGTGTCATTGCTGTGCTCTGAGCTTTGCAGGTCTGCTGTGTCCATATTTACCAGCATTTTAGGTCTTTAGAGTATATGCCTGGCAATGCTGATCATCATGGGTCCAACACCCCTCACATCCGCTGATCAGCTAGTTTGGGTGTAGCTCCGTTGCGGGGAGTCAGCGCCAGACCCACACAGCTCTGTCAACCTTATAGCGGACAGCATTTGTCACTGCAGTGTTGCTCCCATTGAAGTCAGTGGGATTAGCGCTGCAGTGACTATCGCTGTCATCACTTTTCAAATGGACTGACACCTTTGCCATGGACACTGCCTAGGTCACTAGGTCCTGCACGCTTTTTAAGTTTCAACATGAGCATACCTGTATGCAGGGGCGTAGCTATAGGGGGTGCAGAGGTAGCAGTCGCTACCGGGCCCAGGAGCCTGAGGGGGCCCAAAGATCCTTGTGCCACATAAGAAGACACCGGTATTATAGAAAGTGCATGCAGGTCAATTTACACCTCTGGTTGGAGGGAAGGGATTAGGTTAAGCATTTGGCATGAGGGGGTGCCCTTTCAATGTTTGCTTCAGGCAGCAGGAAGGCTATGTGCTCCCCTGCCCCTTGCCAACAAGCACTGAGGGACGGGGGCCCAAGCTAAACTCTTGCACCAGGGCCCATGAGCTTTTAGCTACGCCCCTGCCTGTATGGTGACAACACTTGCATACAAAACCTTCTAATACCACCAGTGGTTGTACAACATAAAACACCACCTATATTGGAAATAACGTCACTCTTAGACAGTTATATAACAACTTGTGGAACATTTACATCTGAAAGGACCTCAACTATTAGGTCCAAAAACTATTCTCATTTTTTATTGGAGTTTTCCATTTTTTGGGAGTTTTTAACTTGTATCTTTCACTAGTATTTAATTTGTTTTTATAATTTTTATAATTTTATTTCATTCTGTTATTTATTTTAAGTGCTTCTTTTGACAATTGTCTTATAATTTGTATATATGTACGACAATATTTCATATATATGGTAATAGTGTATGGTTGGACGGACATCTCTCACAGGGTGACGCCCACCCATCGCACTTATGTTTATGCTATTTATTGCACTTAAAATAAATCCCTTTTTTTAACTATTGAGCAGTGTCCATATACCACCATAGACTGAGTGCCCCCCACTTATTATATATTTTTATTAATATATATATATTTATATATTCAAAATGAGCATGCCTTTCTATAAGATCATTTCATGTAACCTAATCTATGGGTTTGTTGATTTTCCCCTACGTTTATTATTTTTCTTGTAAAGTTAGGTTTACAAGCTGTACCTTGGACCAAATTGTTATGAACTCTGTATTATGTGACTCTTGGTATCAAATTCACCTACTGCATACCATAGCTTTAAGGCCTCATGCACACGACCGTATGTATTTTGCGGTCCGAAAAAAATACGGATGATGTCCGTGTGCATTCCCTATTTTGCGGAACGGAACAGCTGGCCCCTAATAGAATAGTACTATCCTTGTCCGTAATGCGGACAATAATAGAACATGTTCTTTTTTTTTCTCAGAATGGAAATACGGACATTCGGAAACGGAATTCACACTTTTTTTTGTGGACCCATTGATATGAATGGTTCCGTATATGGTCTGCAAAAAAAAAAACGGAATGGACACTGAAAGAAAATACATTTGTGTGCATTAGCCCTAATATGTTATCTGTGCCCTTTGTGTCAGGGCGCTACTATCTGTTATACAGCATGTCTCTGATGTCTTGATTCTTAACTACAATATATTCTTATACAGTAGCTCTCCCATGCATGCTTTCAGACAACTGTGCTTTTGTATCTATAGCTTAGGTTTGCTTTATGTTTGTTCTAAAGTGGGATACCCTCATATCCATATTTGACTCCTATGAAGTATGCTCTGTATAATATACTCACATACTGTTGGCAGATTTACGAATCCTGTCTAATTTTTAGATGGTGTAAACAGACTACACCGAATAAGGGCTCAGCAATAAGGGCCCATGCAGGAACGCAATATGCAGGCACATGCTGTGTGCATCCTGCATCACAGATGTGGACCCATTCACCGTCCGGAAGGTCGGTGCAGAATGGAGGCATGTTCTACTTTTTTTTATTTTTTGTGCGGACGGATCACGGACCCATTCAAGTTGAATGGGTCTGGATCCATTGCGGCAACCGCACGGATGGTGCCAATGCATTTGGGACTGCAAATTGTGGCTCCCAGTGGTTCATTCTGTGTGATAAATGGTGCATCTGTAGCTGTTTAGTTTATAACACCTTTTGTGGGTTTACTTTACTCCAGAAGTTTGCACCAAAATTTTGGCACAATGGCACACTTTGTCACTTCATAAGCAGCACCCCTTTCCAGCTAATATATACATATATATATATATATATAGGTCCTTCTCAAAAAATTTGCATATTGTGATAAAGTTCATTATTTTCTGTAATGTACTGATAAACATTAGAGTTTCATATATTTTAGATTCATTACACACCAACTGAAGTCGTTCAAGCCTTTTATTGTTTTAATATTGATGATTTTGGCATACAGCTCATGAAAACCCAAATTTCCTATCTAAAAAAATTTGCATATTTCATCCGACCAATAAAAGAAAAGTGTTTTTAATACAAAAAAAAGTCAACCTTCAAATAATTATGTTCAGTTATGCACTCAATACTTGGTCGGGAATCCTTTTGCAGAAATGACTGCTTCAATGCGGCGTGGCATGGAGGCAATCAGCCTGTGGCACTGCTGAGGTGTTATGGAGGCCCAGGATGCTTCGATAGCGGCCTTAAGCTCACCCAGAGTGTTGGGTCTTGTGTCTCTCAACTTTCTCTTCCCAATATCCCACAGATTCTCTATGGGGTTCAGGTCAGGAGAGTTGGCAGGCCAATTGAGCACAGTAATACCATGGTCAGTAAACCATTTACCAGTGGTTTTGGCACTGTGAGCAGGTGCCAGGTCGTGCTGAAAAATGAAATCTTCATCTCCATAAAGCTTTTCAGCAGATGGAAGCATGAAGGTCTCCAAAATCTCCTGATAGCTAGCTGCATTGACCCTGCCCTTGATAAAACACAGTGGACCAACACCAGCAGCTGACATGGCACCCCAGACCATCACTGACTGTGGGTACTTGACACTGGACTTCAGGCATTTGGGCATTTCCCTCTCCCCAGTCTTCCTCCAGACTCTGGCACCTTGATTTCCGAATGACATGCAACAGTCCAGTGCTGCTTCTAGGTAGCCCAGGTCAGGCGCTTCTGCCGCTGTTTCTGGTTCAAAAGTGGCTTGACCTGGGGAATGCGGCACCTGTAGCCCATTTCCTGCACACGCCTGTACACGGTGTCTCTGGATGTTTCTACTCCAGACTCAGTCCACTGCTTCCGCAGGTCCCCCAAGGTCTGGAATCGGTCCTTCTCCACAATCTTCCTCAGGGTCCGGTCACCTCTTCTCGTTGTGCAGCGTTTTCGGCCACACTTTTTCCTTCCCACAGACTTCCCACTGAGGTGCCTTGATACAGCACTCTGGGAACAGCCTATTCGTTCAGAAATTTCTTTCTGTGTCTTACCCTCTTGCTTGAGGGTGTCAATGATGGCCTTCTGGACAGCAGTCAGGTCGGCAGTCTTACCCATGATTGCGGTTTTGAGTAATGAACCAGGCTGGGAGTTTTTAAAAGCCTCAGGAATCTTTTGCAGGTGTTTAGAGTTAATTAGTTGATTCAAATGATTAGGTTAAAAGCTCGTTTAGAGAACCTTTTCATGATATGCTAATTTTTTGAGATAGGAATTTTGGGTTTTCATGAGCTGTATGCCAAAATCATCAATATTAGAACAATAAAAGGCTTGAACTACTTCAGTTGGTGTGTAATGAATCTAAAATATATGAAAGTCTAATGTTTATCAGTACATTACAGAAAATAATGAACTTTATCACAATATGCTAATTTTTGGAGAAGGACCTGTATATATATATATATATATATATATATATATACACACACACTTTTTTTTTACAATTGTTGTTGTCTGAGATCTTCAACTGTCTAACACAACTCCTTCAAGAGAGGAAATGCAAAAAAAGCAGTTCTGTCATTTGTTTTTGTGTTTTTCTGTTATACTAAACTGGGCTTAAATACCCAAAGAACCCTTAAAGGGAACCTGTCACCTCTACTATGCTACCCTCACTGAGCGTTTCTAAATGTTCATTGTGTTACTCTAAACATATAAATTGCACTTTTAATTTCATTTGCAGACAAATTCAATAAGAATTATGCATTTTTGTACTTCCCGCCTTTTATGCAAATTAACATAAACGAGTTATTTATTACTTGTGTGACCAGAGAAGAGTCATATTTTCAAGCTCTGACTCATCTCAGGTTAATTAGCAAATCAGGTTTTTTTACACAATAAAAGCACACAAAGTTGCAGATAGATATTGAATATGACAACGTTTTTATTTCAACATGTCTATGTTTTAGGTTGCATCTGAAACACAGACTTCTGTCAGAAATACTTCCCCAGAAGATGAAGAAGCTCTGAAATAATAGATGTCCTGGACTACTCAAACACAATAGAATATTCTGGGATGGATATAGAGGTGCTAATGAAAATGGCATGGATATATACACGTTACTGGATGGCATAATCTAGCTGCTTCTTCTCTCATGACCCTGGTGTACTTATTATATATACACACTAATGAGGTGACCTCTTTTGATATGGAAGGAAACATCTATTAAATAAATGAAAATTTATGATGTCATTTACATTTAAAACTATAGAAATATTGCAGGAAATAAAGTTGCTAAAAATAACTTTGATATTATCCAGACATTGCTAATGTAGTTCTTGAAATCATTCTTTCTCTGCATTAATCACATGATCTCAATGTTTGTAAAGGTTTTCTTTAGAAGTAACTAAAAGTGAAAATATACTGGTATTCCATTTCTATTTACAGAGCAACCAGAAAGACGTGTTTGCTGCCACAGACATACAGTCATGCGAAAACCAAAGTACACCCTCTTTGAATGCTATGGTTTTACATATCAGGACATAATTTAAAAAAAAATCTGGTCTATAGGAGGTTTTAGCATTAGGTAAATGCAACATCACATGACAAATGAGACCATTTCATTTTTTATTTAACAAAAACTAGGCTGAAGTTCAGAAGCTGTATGTGTAAAATTAAGTATATTCAGGGTACAGCCACACGGTCAGGTTTCCTGATACAGTTTTAGAAGCCAAAATCAGGAGTGGGTCATAAAAGGAGAGAAAGTGTAAAGGACATGTACAAATTCTCTTCTGTTTTAAATTCACTCTCGGTTTTGGCTTCCAAAACTACATCAATAAACCTGACTTGCTAATTAATTGCCATTGATTAATCAGCAAGTGTGGCCACCTCTATAAAAGTTATGGCAGTTTGCAGGTCTGAAGCATTTAGGTGTGTTAACAATGCCAAAGAGGAAAGACACCAGAAATTATCTTGAAGAAGCAATTGATGCTGCCCATCAGTCTGGGAAGAATTATGAGACCATTTCCAAACAATGTCAAATCCATTATTCTACAGTGAGATAGACTATTTACATGTGAAATACATTCAAGACAGTTGACAAACTTCCTATGAGTGGACATCCCATTAAATTCACCCTAAGATCTGAAATTGAAATTTAAAAACCCCCAAAAGCTACATCTAAGACCCTACAGGCCTCAGTTAACCCATTAAATGTTGAAGTTCAATAGAAGAATACTGTGGCCTGTTTGGAAGGTTTGATAGAAGAAACATAGAAACATAGAATGTGTCGGCAGATAAGAACCATTTGGCCCATCTAGTCTGCCCAATATATCTGAATCCTATGAATAGTCCCTGGCCCTATCTTATATGAAGGATAGCCTTATGCCTATCCCATGCATGCTTAAACTCCTTCACTGTATTTGCAGCTACCACTTCTGCAGGAAGGCTATTCCATGCATCCACTACTCTCTCAGTAAAGTAATACTTCCTTATTTTACTTTTAAACCTTTGCCCCTCTAATTTAAAACTGTGTCCTCTTGTGGTAGTTTTTCTTCTTTTAAATATGCTCTCCTCCTTTACCGAGTTGATTCCCTTTATGTATTTAAAAGTTTCTATCATATCCCCTCTGTCTCTTCTTTCTTCCAAGCTATACATGTTAAGGTCCTTTAATCTTTCCTGGTAAGTTTTATCCTGCAATCCATGTACTAGTTTAGTAGCTCTTCTCTGAACTCTCTCTAGAGTATCTATATCCTTCTGGAGATATGGCCTCCAGTACTGCGCACAATACTCCAAGTGAGGTCTCACCAGTGTTCTGTACAGCGGCATAAGCACTTCACTCTTTCTACTGCTTATACCTCTCCCTATACATCCAAGCATTCTGCTGGCATTTCGTGCTGCTTTATTACATTGTCTTCCCACCTTTAAGTCTTCTGAAATAATTACTCCTAAATCCCTTTCCTCAGATACTGAGGTCAGGACTGTGTCAAATATTCTATATTCTGCCCTTGGGTTTTTACGCCCCAGGTGCATTATCTTGCACATTAAATTTCAGTTGCCAGAGTTCTGACCATTCTTCTAGTTTTCCTAAATCCTTTTCCATTTGGCGTTTCCCTCCAGGAACATCAACCCTGTTACATATCTTTGTGTCATCAGCAAAAAGACAAACCTTACCATCGAGGCCTTTTGCAATATCACTTATGAAGATATTAAACAAAATTGGTCCCAGTACAGATCCCTGTGGAATCCCACTAGTAACATGACCTTGTTTTGAATGTTCTCCATTGACTACAACCCTCTGTTGTCTGTCACTCAGCCACTGCCTAATCCACTCAACAATATGGGAGTCCATGCTCAATGACTGCAGTTTATTGATAAGTCTTCTATGTGGGACAGTGTCAAAAGCCTTACTAAAATCTAGATATGCGATGTCTACTGCACCTCCACCGTCTATTATTTTAGTCACCCAGTCAAAAAAATCTATAAGATTTGTTTGACATGATCTCCCTGAAGTAAACCCATGTTATTTTTCATCTTGCAATCCATGGGATTTTAGATGTTCCACAATCCTATCCTTTAGTAGGGTTTCCATTAATTTGCCTACTATTGATGTCAGACTCACTGGTCTATAGTTGCTCGATTCCTCCCTACTACCTTTCTTGTGGATGGGCACGACATTTGCCAATTTCCAATCTTCCGGGACGACTCCTGTTACTAATGATTGGTTAAATAAATCTGTTAACGGTTTTGCCAGCTCACCACTAAGCTCTTTTAATAATTTTGGGTGTATCTCATCAGGCCCCTGTGACTTATTTGTCTTCACTTTAGACAGCAAACTTAGAACATCTTCCTCTGTAAAGACACATGCATCAAACGATTTAATAGTCATACTTTCTAGTGGAGGTCCTTCTCCTTTTTCTTTTGTAAAAACTGAACAGAAGTATTCATTAAGGCAGTCGGCTAGCCCTTTATTCTCTTCTACATACCTTCCGTCCTTTGTTTTTAATTTAGTTATTCCTTGTTTTAATTTCCTTTTTTCATTTATATATCTGAAGAATGTCTTATCCCCTTTTTTCATAGACTGAGCTAGTTTTTCTTCTGCCTGAGCTTTAGAAGTTCTTATAACTTGCTTGGCCTCTTTCTGCCTAATCTTGTAGATTTCCTTATCTTCATTGCTCTGGGTTTTTTTATAATTACAAAATGCTAGCTTTTTATTTTTAATGATTTGGGCCACTTCTGCTGAGTACCACAGTGGTCTCTTCCTTTTTTTGCTTTTACTGACAAGTCTAATGCAATTTTCTGTTGCCTTCAATAATGCACCTTTTAAGTAGTCCCATTTCTCCTGGACTCCATGTAATCCGTTCCAGTCTGATAAGGACTCATTTATGACTAATTTCATTTTTGAAAAGTCTGTTTTTCTAAAATCTAAAACTTTTGTTTTTGTGTGGTGGGACTCTTTCACAGTTCTTATATTAAACCACACTGACTGGTGATCACTAGATCCCAAGGTTTCGCCTACAATGACATCATATACCGAATCCCCATTTGTGAATATCAAATCCAAAATGGCCTCCCTCCGGGTTGGCTCCTCAACCATTTGTTGTAGGGATAACCCCAGTAGGGAATTTAGAATATCTGTACTCCTGGTAGAACTTGCTATTTTGGTTTTCCAGTTTATATCTGGAAGATTGAAATCTCCCATAATGATAACTTCTCCTTTCATTGTCATTTTAGCTATTTCTTCAACTAGTAGATCATCTAGTTCTTTAACTTGATCAGGTGGTCTATATATCACACCTACACGAGTTACTGCATGATTAGCAAACTGCAACGTAACCCAAACTGACTCTATGTTGGCCTCACCAACTTGTATTAGGTTAGATTTAATGCTATCTTTCACATACAGGGCCACTCCTCCTCCTTTCTTGCCTTCTCTGTCTCTTCTGTATAAAGAGTACCCTGGTATGGTTATGTCCCAGTCATTTCTTTCATTAAACCATGTCTCCGTAACAGCCACTAAATCTACATTCTCAGATGCCATTATTGACCCAAGTTCATTGATTTTTTTACCTAAACTGCGAGCATTTGTAGACAGGACTCTGAGCTTATCATTTCTTAACCTCTGTGCTTCTGACCTGTTCTGGCATTGTTTCGTGGGGCTATTGGAC
Source organism: Bufo gargarizans (assembly GCF_014858855.1). Taxonomy (NCBI): domain Eukaryota; kingdom Metazoa; phylum Chordata; class Amphibia; order Anura; family Bufonidae; genus Bufo; species Bufo gargarizans. Next base: position 79,214,269 of record NC_058089.1, read on the forward strand.
TCTTATTTTTTACTCTTTTGCCCCCCCCCCCCCCCCCTTCCTAGTTTAAATACTCTTTCGCAAATTCTTGGAGTTGTTCACTAAGTACATTTGTTCCTTTGAGAGAAAGATGCAAACCATCTTTTTTGTACAGTTCCTTTCTATTCCAAGTAGAGCTATCATGAGAAACAAAGCCAAATCCTTGCTCTTGACACCATTTACCAGAAGAAGAAAGACTCTTCTTTCTAAAAAGAACATGGAAACACTGCTTAAGTTTGCAAAGTTGCATCTAAACTAACCACAATACTTCTAGAAAATGTTCTTTGGACAGATAAGACCAAAGTGTAGATATCTAACCATGGATGTCACAGATATTTTTTGGATGAGCACACTGTGACACAGCTAATGTCGATGTCTGCAGCGGCTTAACTATTGCACGCTATTTAGCACAGGATGTGTTAAAAATAGATACTGCTGCCACACACACAATAGTCCTTCAAAGGACTTTTGGGTCTGTAAAGTTTTAGCAATTTAGCACAGGTTGCGCTAAAAATATATATTGTTGCTGCCACACACAATATTCCTTAAAAGGACTTTTGGGTCTCTGAAAAGTTTTTCTAATAAAAATATTCCTTTACTCCCTACAATGTCTGTTCCTTCCTCAGCACAGCTCTCCCTGACTAAGACTGAGCCGAACACACGTCATTGGGTGCTATATAGCACCCGATGACGCGTTCCGGGCCAGCCAATCACTGTAATGCCAGTAACCAACATGGCTACGGAATTACAGTGAGGGCAGTACTTACCTGATGTTTATTGTCTGCGTAGCAGCCAAGAAACGTACGGAGAGGAGACGGGAGCATTGCGCTTGAGCACATGCGGTATTCGGCCGAAATTGAAAAAATAAATAATAATTGTGGGCTTTACAATCTTCAAAATCCTTTGAAATAAAAATTGTCAAAGGAATATATTGTAATTTGTATGTATGGGAAAACATTCCTGCTGTAGACAAAGAACCTGCTGCTGTCAGAGATGTATGAGTTTAATTTTGGTGTTGCCCTGGTCTAGTGGGGGCCCATTCCTGTGAACATATTCCTGCTACAAACAAAGAAGCGGCTCCTGTCTGTTATGACTAAGTTTGGCCGAGCTATGTGTAGGCCTTATACTATCCCGTTACCATTTACATGCTGCTAGTGTCTTTCCTGATGATTTTGGCCCAGCTATGTGTAGGCCTTTTACTACCCCGTTACCATGTACATGCTGCTGGCTGTCCTGATGACTTTGGCCAAGATATAAGTAGGTCTTATACTACCTAATTACCATTTACATGCTGCTGTATGTCCTGATGACTTTGGCCGAGCTATGTGTAGGCCTTATACTACCCCGTTACCATTTACATGCTGCTGCTGTGTCTCATGATGACTTTGGCCGAGCTATGTGTAGGCCTTATACTACCCTGTTACCATTTACATGCTGGTACTGCTGCTGTTGTCTATCCTGATGAGTTTGGACAAGCTATGTGTAGGCCTTATACTACCCAGTTAACATTTACATACTGCTGTCTGTCCTGATGCTTTAGGCCGAGCTATGTGTAGACATTATACTACCCCGTTATCATTTAAATACTGCTGGTCTCTGTCCTGATAATTTTGTCTGAGGTATGTGTAGGCCTTATACTACCCCGTTAGCATTTACATGCTGCTGCTGTTTGTCCTGATGATTTTGGCCTAGCTATGTGTAGGCCTTATTATACACCTTTACCATTTACCGCTGTTGCTAATTTCTGTCCTGATCCTGATGCGTTTAACTCTGTACTAAAGTGACCTTACGCCAACCTTATCGTTCAAAATTATGCAAAAAAAAGCAATAATACCCTCATAAGGACACAGGGCGTACAGGTACGCCCTGATGTCCCGGTACTTAAGGACACAGGGCGTACCTGTACGTCCTGTGTATTTCCGATCACCGCCGTGCTGTGGGCGGTGATCGGAACAAGGTGCCTGCTCAAATCATTGAGCAGGCACCTTGGGTCAATGCGCGGGGGGGTCCAGTGACCTTCCCCCGTGTCGGCGATCGTCGCAAACCGCAGGTCAATTCAGACCTGCGGTTCGCGGTGCCATCCTTGTGGGGCTGTAGCGGGGACCCGATGGCATGAAAGGCAGCGCAATGCCTTCCTTAGGCACCGGCGCTGCCTTCCGGTGACGAGCCTGTGAGATCCAGCCCTCTGGATCTTACAGGCCGAAAGCTGTACGAATAATACACACTGAATTACTCATACAGCTAATGCATTCCAATACAGAAGTATTGGAATGCATTGTAAAGGATTAGACCCCCAAAAGTTAAAGTCCCAAAGTGGGACAAAAAAAAGTGAAAAAAGTTGAAAAAATTAATTTTTTCCCCCCAAAATTAAAAGTTTCAAGTAAAAATTCATGAAAACTTCATTTATCCAAATAAAGTTAAAAAAAATTGGTAAAAATTAGGAAGAAAAAAAAGTTGCTATATTAGGTATCGCCGCGTCCGTATCAACCGGCTGTGTAAACATATCACATGACCTAACCATTTTTTGGTCACCTTACATCACAAAAAGTACAACAGCAAGCTATCAAAAAGGCGTATGCCCACCAAAATAGTACCAATCTAACCGTCAACTCATCCCACAAAAAAAGAGCCCCTACCTAAGACAAACGCCCAAAAAATAAAAAAAACTATGGCTCAGAATATGGAGACACTAAAACATTTTTTTTTTGTTTTAAAAAAGCTGTTATTGTGTAAAACTTACATAAATAAAAAAAAGTATACATATTAGGTATCACCGCATCAGTAATAACCTGCTCTATAAAAATATCACATGAGCTAACCCCTCAGATGAACACCATAAAAAAAATGGTGTAAAAAAAGCTATTTTTTGTCAACTTGCATCACAAAAAGTGTAATAGCAAGCAAACCGTAATCTCATCCCGCAAAAAATGAGACCCTACCTAAGATAATCGCCCAAAAACTGAAAAAACTATGGCTCTCAGACTATGGAGACACTAAAACATGATTTTTTTTGTAAAAAAAAAATAATAATTGTGTAAAACTTACATACATAAAAAAAAAAATACATATAAGGTATCTCCGCATCCAAAATAACCTGCTCTATAAAAATATCACATGACCTAACCCCTCAGGTGAACACCGTAAAAAAGTAAAATAAAAATGGTGTAAAAAAACAAACATTTTTTGTCACCTTACATCACAAAAAGTGTAATACCAAGCGATCAAAAAGTCATATGCACCCTAAAATAGTGCCAATCAAACCGTCATCTCATCCTGCAAAAATCATACCCTATCCAAGATAATATCCCCAAAACTGAAAAAACTAAGGCTCTCAAACTATGGAGATACTAAAAGATGATTGTGTAAAACTTACATAAATAAAGAAATAGTATACATATTAGGTATCGCCACGTCCATGACAACCTGGTCTATAAAAATACCACATGATCTAACCTGTCAGATGAATGTTGTAATTAACAAAAAAGAAAAATGCTATTTCTTGTTACCTTGCCTCACAAAAAAGTGTAATATAGAGCAACCAAAAATCATATGTACCCTAAACTAGTACCAACAAAACTGCCACCCAATCCCGTAGTTTCTAAAATGGGGTCACTTTTTTGGAGTTTCTACTCTAGGGGTGCATCAGGGGGGCTTCAAATGGGACATGGTGTCAAAAAAACAGTCCAGCAAAATGTGCCTTCCAAAAACCGTATGGCATTCCTTTCCTTCTGCGCCCTGCCGTGTGCCAGTACAGCAGTTTACGACCACATATGGGGTGTTTCTGTAAACTACAGAATCAGGGGCATAAATATTGAGTTTTGTTTGGCTGTTAACCCTTGCTTTGTAACTGGAAAAAAATATTAAAATGGAAAATCTGCCAAAAAAGTAAAATTTTGAAATTGTATTTCTATTTTCCATAAATTCTTGTGGAACACCTAAAGGGTTAACGACATTTGTAAAATTAGTTTTGAATAGCTTAGGGGGTGTAGTTTCTAGAATGGGGTCATTTTTGTGTGGTTTCTATTATGTAAGCCTCACAAAGTGACTTCAGACCTGAACTGCTCCTTAAAAAGTTGGTTTTTGAAAATTTCTGAGAAATTTTAAGATTTGCTTCTAAACTTCTAAGCCTTGTAACGTCCCCAAAAAATAAAATGTAATTCCCCAAATTATCCTAACATGAAGTAGACATATGGGGAATGTAAAGTAATAACTATTTTTGTAGGTGGAAATATCCATTACAGGAGGTGGATATCCAGGAAAAGCTGGTCTGCCTTAGCAAAACAGTTTGCTGAGGACTATGGTGTTGTCGGGCCTGGATTTAATGGAATGAGGATGCAGGTTGGTAGTGGGGCTCCTCATTCCCTTCCTGTCCAGAACGGGTTTCATATAGAGCTCTCAGCCAGGTGATGGATCTCAGCTCGTTTCTGGGCTATAAAGGTTTGCACTATGAGCATGTCTGGGTGGGGACTGGTTGAACTGACTGGCTTTCACCATTGCTACAGAAGTCTGCTAAAGCAACAAAAAGGACACTGTGAGTTTATTTTGAATTGTGTCGTGTGGCTGGTAGTAGGCCGCCCGTATAGAAAGGGTGATTTTATGTTTAGTTAGTGCTCAGCCGAGCAGGAATTTATTTTGTATCTTTGCCTGAATGTAAAGGTCTTATATTTTGTTTGTGGACGAAAATAAAGAAAACAGGCAAACCCCTGTGTGAACTGTGCCATTGTGTCACTGTCTCTGACTGCTATGCCCACTACTATTGAGCTAACCCCCACATATGGTGTCGGATGCGGGCAGTTGGATCCAAAAATGCAGTCTTAAAGAGACAAACACCTAAAAAGTTTGTTGCACAGACCTGCCAGTTCACTTCACGTCGGGTGTAATGGAGGAACTTTGGCAAACAGTTTGGACAAGCCATCCTTCAACAGCAACAGCTGATGTTGCAGCAGCAGCAAAACTTTGCACAGTCTGACAAACGACAGCACCAGGCACAGGCCAGGCAGGATGAGATGAATCGCCAATTAATGGAGAAAATGGCGGTGCTGAGTGAGGCAATGGCGGCTTTGCGACTTACCGGTGAAAATGCTGCCGTGTCAGGAAGCCGGGGAGCGTTACCAACAGCACGGGCTGCGGTACAAAGTTCACTCCAAAAGATGACGCCCACAGATGACGTGAAAACCTATCTCATGGTCTTTGAGAGAGTAGCAGAGCGTGAAAAGTTACCAGTCGACCAGTGGGCGGATGTGGTGGCGCCTTTCTTAACTGGGGAACCGCAGAAGGCCTACTACGATTTGGGTGAGCCAGATGCGAGAAATTATGCAAAACTTAAGGGTGAGATACTTGCTCGACTTGGAATAAACATGCATGTGCGTGCAGGCCGTGTGCACAACTGGACTTTCTCTGAGAGCTTGCCACCCTGTTCACAGATGCACGATCTGATCCATCTTGTGAGAAAATGGCTGCAGCCTGAGGAATGTACCCCAGGTCAAATTGTAGAGAGAGTTGTCCTGGATAAGTTCATCAGGTCAGTACCCCCCAAGATCCAGCGCTGGATTGGACAAGGAGGACCTACAATGGCTGACCAATTGGTGAGTCTCGTGGAGCAGTACAGTGCTACAGAGGACCTACTCCAAGCATCGTCCAGGTATGCCAGCCCCAGGGACAGCAGGTCCCCGAAGTCTACTGGTAAGACTGTACCAATTGCTAGAGATGTGAGAAATGCTTTAAGGGGGAGATGGCTTAAAGGGGGAGCCAGCTGGGCCACGTTCCGCTGGGACCTGGAGGTCCAGGCCAGGGTCCCAAAATGGGGATCAGTACCGTGTACAGTGCTGGCGGTGTCATGAATTTGGACATGTGGTTGCTAATTGCCCCCTCACAACTGAGCCAATGGATTGCAATATGTCCAGACGTATTTCTCTGTTTGAACAGCCCGTGTATTCTGCAGAAACTGTGTCTAAGTTAGAACCTCAAATGTGTACTGTGTCCATAGGAGGTTGTACAGCTGAGGCGCTGTTGGACTCTGGGAGCTTGGTGACCTTGGTACACGGCTCTCTGGTAAACCCTGGGACATACAGTGGACATACTGTTGGGGTACTATGCATACATGGAGAAACCAGAGAGTACCCAACTGCTCGGGTCACAATAGAAACTCCCTGTGGTGTTTCATGTCATGAAGTGGGTGTGGTTAAATCACTAATGCATAGTGTGATACTGGGAAGAGACTTTCCCCTGTTCTGGGACTTGTGGCAGAGCAGAAATGTAACCTGTGGAGAAAATATGACTGATAATGTATGTATTGAGGTAACCCCTGAACCATATGACCCAGATTCTGAGGTTCCCACAGTAGGGGTGACCACTAACAAAGTTGATAATTTTCCTCTAGCCGTTCTAGCTGGTGATACTGAAGATGTGGGGGAGGTTCCTGATATGCCTAATTTAGAGGTGTCTCGTGACAATTTTGGGACTGCTCAGCTCAGAGACCCCACTTTGACACGATCAAGGGAAAATGTGAAGGTGGTAAATGGTGTACCACAGTATCCAGGTGCTGATGGTGAGTTTCCCCATGTGGCTGTTAACCAGGATCTATTATACCGGGTAGATAAAATACGTGGGGTAATTGTTGAGCAACTGGTGGTGCCCCAACCATATCGCAGACTGGTATTGGATCTAGCACACAAGCATGTGCTGGGAGGTCATCTTGGGTCTGAAAAGACCAGAGAACGCATCCTCCAGCGTTTCTTTTGGCCAGGGATTTTTTCTGAGGTACAGAGGTTTTGTGAATCCTGCCCAGAGTGTCAACTAACCTCTCCTGTGTCACATTTTAGAAGTCCTCTGGTCCCCTTGCCAATTATAGAAGTACCATTTGAAAGGGTGGCCATGGATTTGGTAGGCCCTGTTGTAAAGTCTGCACGGGGACATCAACATATACTTGTGGTGTTAGATTACGCCACACGTTATCCTGAGGCAGTGCCTTTACGAAACACCTCTGCTAAGCTTATTGCCAAAGAGCTTTTTTACATGTTTTCTCGCACAGGCATACCAAAGGAGATCCTTACGGATCAGGGGACTCCTTTCATGTCCAAGGTCACTAAAGAAATGTGTAAGCTCTTGAAGATTAAACACCTGCGTACTTCCGTTTATCACCCTCAAACTGATGGCCTAGTTGAAAGATTTAACAAGACACTGAAGGGCATGTTAAAAAAAGTGGTTAGCAAGGATGGAAAGGACTGGGATTGTTTATTACCTTATTTGATGTTTGCAGTTCGGGAAGTACCGCAGTCCTCAACAGGTTTCTCCCCAATTGAGCTCTTATATGGCAGACACCCACGTGGTCTCCTTGACATTGCTAAGGAAACTTGGGAACAAGAACCCACCCCTTACCGAAGTGTAATAGAGCATATTGCTCTCATGCAAGACAGAATAGCTGCTGTCATGCCCATCGTCAAAGAACACTTAGAGCAGGCTCAGAAGGCACAAAGTTGTGTCTACAACCGGTCAGCTAAAGTTAGAACCTTTAACCCCGGTGACCGAGTGTTGGTGCTAGTGCCCACTGTAGAAAGTAAATTCCTGGCTAAGTGGCAAGGGCCATACGAGGTAATAGAAAAAGTGGGAGAGGTAAATTATAAAGTTTACCAGCCTGGTAAAAGAAAGCCTGAACAGCTGTATCATATAAATTTGCTCAAACCCTGGAAGGACAGAGAGACTCTGTCAGCAGTGAGTTCCCCTTGCAGTGTTGCCCCAGAGTTGTCTGCAAATAAGTTAAACAATTCTTGTAATAATACTGTAGTTGTGCATATTTCAGAATCCTTGTCCAAGTTTCAAATGCAGGAGACAAAAGAATTTGTCTCAAGAAACACTGATGTGTTCTCAGATTTGCCTGGGCGCACTTCAGTTATCAAACATGACATAGTCACTGAGCCACAGGTACGAGTTCACTTGAAACCATATAGGGTACCTGAAGCTCGGAGACAAGCTATATCTGAAGAAGTGAAAAATATGTTAGAACTCGGGGTGATTGAAGAGTCACAAAGTGAGTGGTCCAATCCCATAGTCCTAATCCCAAAGCCAGATGGTACAGTGAGGTTCTGTAATGATTTCCGAAAATTAAATGAAGTGTCAAAGTTTGACGCATACCCAATGCCAAGAGTAGATGAATTAATTGAGAGACTTGGCCATGCAAGGTATTTCTCTACCCTTGACCTAACCAAGGGGTACTGGCAAGTGCCGCTTACTGACAGTGCTAAAGAAAAAACTGCTTTTGTTGTTCCAGAAGGCCTTTTTCAGTATGTCACCATGCCCTTCGGGTTACATGGGGCTCCAGCAACCTTCCAAAGGTTAATGGATGTCATCCTTAAACCTCATCGTAGATATGCTTCTGCTTATTTAGATGATATCATCATTTTTAGTGATTACTGGGAAAGTCATTTATCAAAAGTGCAGGCGGTGTTGGATTCCCTCCGGGCAGCCAGGTTAACAGCAAACCCTAAGAAGTGTGCTTTAGGTCTTGAGGAAGCACGTTATCTAGGGTATATAATTGGGAGAGGTGTAATAAAACCTCAAGTGAATAAGGTAGAAGCCATCCAAGATTGGCCCAGGCCCTTAACCAAAAAACAAGTGAGAGCCTTTTTGGGAATTGTGGGGTATTACCGTAGGTTTATCCCAAACTTTGCTAGTGTAGCAGTACCCTTGACAGACCTCACTAAGGGAAGTAAGTCGGCCATGGTAAAATGGAGCACAGAAGCTGAGAGTGCATTTCAGGAGTTAAAGTCTGCCCTTTGTAGACAACCAGTGTTGATGACCCCAGATTTCAAAAAGGTGTTTACTGTACAGACTGATGCCTCTGATGTTGGTTTAGGGGTAGTCCTGTCACAGGAGGTTGGGGGAGAAGAACACCCCGTGATATACTTGAGTAGAAAACTTACTCCTGTGGAGAAAAATTATAGTATTGTTGAACGGGAATGTCTGGCAATTAAATGGGCTCTAGAGACTCTAAGATATTACTTGTTGGGTCGACAGTTCAGGTTGGTGACAGATCATTCCCCCCTTACATGGATGAGTCAGGCCAAAAAGAAAAACGCGAGAGTCACAAGGTGGTTTCTGACTTTACAAAACTTAAAATTTTTGGTTTAGCACAGGTCAGGCAAACTTCAAGGGAATGCCGATGCCCTATCCAGAACACACTGTTTGGTGAGTAAAAGTGTTCGGCCCCACAGGTTCGAACAAAGGGGGAGGGTATGTGAGAGAGTGACTGGAAAAGTAGTAGCGAATCGTTATATTTCCCCTAGGTTTCTTTCATATACCATGTACTATGCTACAGGAGGTGGATATCTCAACTAGGAAACTGGGTGAGATATCAGAAATCCAGGAAAAGCTGGTCTGCCTTAGCAAAACAGTTTGCTGAGGACTTTGGTAAATGGTGTTGTCGGGCCTGGATTTAATGGAATGAGGATGCAGGTTGGTAGTGGGGCTCCTCATTCCCTTCCTGTCCAGAACCGGTTTCATATAGAGCTCTCACCCAGGTGATGGTTCTCAGCTCGTTTCTGGGCTATAAAGGTTTGCACTATGAGCATGTCTGGGTGGGGACTGGTTGAACTGACTGGCTTTCACCATTGCTATAGAAGTCTGCTAAAGCAACAAAAAGGACACTGTGAGTTTATTTTGAATTGTGTTGTGTGGCTGGTAGTAGGCCGCCCGTATAGAAAGGGTGATTTTATGTTTAGTTAGTGCTCAGCCGAGCAGGAATTTATTTTGTATCTTTGCCTGAATGTAAAGGTCTTATATTTTGTTTGTGGACGAAAATAAAGAAAACAGGCAAATCCCTGTGTGAACTGTGCCATTGTGTCACTGTCTCTGACTGCTGTGCCCACTACTATTGAGCTAACCCCCACACTATGTATTATAGAAGTAGAGAAATTTAAACTTGGAAATTTGCAAATTTAAATTTTTTTTGGGCAAATTTAAATTTTTTTATAAATAAAAATGATTTTTTTTTTACTCTATTTTACCAGTGTCATGAAATGTGACGAAAAAAAATCTCAGAACGGCCTGAATAAGTCAAAGCGTTTTAAGGTTATCACCACATAAAGTGACACAGGTCAGATTTGCAAAAATGGCCTGGTCCTTAAGGTGAAAATGAGCCCGGTCCTTAAGGAGTTAAAAAACAGAAGCACACGTTACAACAGCAAAAAAAAAGTTATTTACAAACATGCCTCTATGGCAAATTTTTCAGTTGGTCATAAAGTTAAAACATCTTCATCCGTTTGAGGTGCAGTGCCTCCATCTTCCGGATGTGTTTGGACATCAGCCTCTGCATCTCGTGCATGCCGGCTTCGTGCTCCTGCTGCATCTGCCGCATTTTTTTTTTAATTAATCAGTACTGTTAGGATACAAAAAAAAAATATTAAAATTACTTGCAATTCAGATTAAGTGACATGGAAACAGAATTATATTGATATGTGCACATATTTTTGTTGTTAAACAGGCGCTCACACTTTCAGTTACTAACCCTGCGGTACCGCAGCGGTATCGCCACCGCTGCTATTCACAAGTGACACGTATGTTTTATATTTAGGTACTGCGCGATGCGCTCCCTGTCCACCTTCACTGTTTGTTAGTGCCCAAAAACACAGTATACAGTAGCTCTACAACTTCAGATTGGTAATTACCTGATTCAGAATTATTGTCAACGGTGTATCCTGTGCCTTCTTTTCTCTTGCTCTCAACCAAAATGAAGGGGATATGGGAGGCTGGACCCTATTACTTTTAGTTCTACTGAGCTTGCCCCGGCCGGCGGCACAGTTCAGTTTGAAAAATATACTCGCTCGCACGGAGTGCTATGTGACGTCACAGTAGTAGCTACGGATAGCTAGGAGGACCAAAGTTACTTCAACGCGTTTCGAATAAAACATTCTTCGTCAGGGATGCTAGTTCAGACTCCTAGTGTTGTTTATGTAGGTCCATGTCTCCTCCTTCAATTAACCCCCTCATGTCTTCTACATTTTAGTTGTCATTCATTCAAAGGCAAATAATTCAATTTCTGAATTTAGTCCCGATGGTGCCAACGTGTTCAAATTGAAGATCCAACGGGTCTCTGCTCTGGACATTTTTTTAATAAAATCCCCCCCCCTCTCCTATCTTTATTCACTATCTCTACTCCACTGAATAGAGTGCCATTGCTATTTCCCCCCTTGTTTATCTTTGTAGTGTCTTGAGAGAGGATGACCTTCATATTTTCTCCGGATATTATAGATATACTCCCCTATCCTCTTACTTAGGGTTCTTTTGGTACGACCTATATATAGTTTCTTGCATGGACATATTATTGCGTATATGACCCCCTGGCTTCTGCAAGTAAATAACCCCCAATTTATATACAGAAAGACAAGAAAGGTGGGTAGCCTTTTAGACCCCACAAATAAATGTGTTAGCAAAAAAAAGTGAGAGCCAGATAAAAAATGGGGATACAAGAATTAAACCACAAGCAGGTTTCTTCCCATGCAGCATATGTGGGGTGTGTAAAAAACTGAAAATTAGTAGGAAACAACATATGAATACCCAAATAAAAAAATAATGGAGAGCTAATGTTATATAAGATACAAGACCATATTACTTGCAGAAGCCAGGGGGTCATATACGCAATAATATGTCCATGCAAGAAACTACAGGGAGTGCAGAATTATTAGGCAAGTTGTATTTTTGAGGATTAATTTTATTATTGAACAACAACCATGTTCTCAATGAACCCAAAAAACTCATTAATATCAAAGCTGAATATTTTTGGAAGTAGTTTTTAGTTTGTTTTTAGTTTTAGCTATTTTAGGGGGATATCTGTGTGTGCAGGTGACTATTACTGTGCATAATTATCAGGCAACTTAACAAAAAACAAATATATACCCATTTCAATTATTTATTTTTACCAGTGAAACCTATATAACATCTCAACATTCACAAATATACATTTCTGACATTCAAAAACAAAACAAAAACAAACCAGTGACCAATATAGCCACCTTTTTTTGCAAGGACACTCAAAAGCCTTCCATCCATGGATTCTGTCAGTGTTTTGATCTGTTCACCATCAACATTGCGTGCAGCAGCAACCACAGCCTCCCAGACACTGTTCAGAGAGGTGTACTGTTTTCCCTCCTTGTAAATCTCACATTTGATGATGGACCACAGGTTCTCAATGGGGTTCAGATCAGGTGAACAAGGAGGCCATGTCATTAGTTTTTCTTCTTTTATACCCCTTCTTGCCAGCCACGCTGTGGAGTACTTGGACGCGTGTGATGGAGCATTGTCCTGCATGAAAATTATGTTTTTCTTGAAGGATGCAGAATTCTTCTTGTACCACTGCTTGAAGAAGGTGTCTTCCAGAAACTGGCAGAGGACTGGGAGTTGAGCTTGACTCCATCCTCAACCTGAAAAGGGCCCACAAGCTCATCTTTGATGATACCAGCCCAAACCAGTACTCCACCTCCACCTTGCTGGCGTCTGAGTCGGACTGGAGCTCTCTGCCCTTTACCAATCCAGCCACTGGCCCATCAAGATTCACTCTCATTTCATCAGTCCATAAAACCTTAGAAAAATCAGTTTTGAGACATTTCTTGGCCCAGTATTGACGTTTCAGCTTGTGTGTCTTGTTCAGTGGTGGTCGTCTTTCAGCCTTTCTTACCTTGGCCATGTCTCTGAGTATTGCACACCTTGTGCTTTTGGGCACTCCAGTGATGTTGCAGCTTTGAAATATGGCCAAACTGGTGGCAAGTGGCATCTTGGCAGCTGCACGCTTGACTTTTCTCAGTTCATGGGCAGTTATTTTGCGCCTTGGTTTTTCCACATGCTTCTTGCGACCCTGTTGACTATTTTGAATGAAACGCTTGATTATTCGATGATCACGCTTCAGAAGCTTTGCAATTTTAAGAGTGCTGCATCCCTCTGCAAGATATCTCACTATTTTTGACTTTTCTGAGCCTGTCAAGTCCTTCTTTTGACCCATTTTGCCAAAGGAAAGGAAGTTGCCTAATAATTATGCACACCTGATATAGGGTGTTGATGTCATTAGACCACAACCCTTCTCATTACAGAGATGCACATCACCTAATATGCTTAATTGGTAGTAGGCTTTCGAGCCTATACAGCTTGGAGTAAGACAACATGCATAAAGAGGATGATGTGGTCAAAATACTCATTTGCCTAATAATTCTGCACTCCCTGTATATATAGGTTGTACAAAAAGAACCCTAAATAAGAGGATAGGGGAGCATATCTATAATATCCAGAGAAAATATGAAGGTCATCCTCTCTCAAGACACTACAAAGATAAACATGGGTGAAATAGCAATGGCACTATATATATATAAGAATAACGTTTTATTCGAAACGCATTGGGGTAACTTTGGTCCTCCTAGCTATCCGTAGCTCCTACTGTGACATCACATAGCGCTCTGTGCGAGCGCGAGCAAGTAGATTTTTCAAACTGAGCTGTGCCGCCGGCCGGGGCAAGCTCATTAGAACTAAAAGTAATAGGGTCCAGCCTCCCATATCCCCTTAATTTCGGTTGTGAGAGCAAGAGAAAAGAAGACACAGGATACACCGTTGAACAGACAAGAATTCAGAATCAGGTAATTACCAATCTGAAGTTGTAGAGCTACTGTACAGTTAACAAACAGTGAAGGTGGACAGGGAGCGCATCACGCAGTACCTAAATATAAAACATACATGTGCACATATTTACCTTCCTGGCGGGGGGTCATCATCAGGAGCTGGGGGGAGGGATCTGGCTGCTGGAAGGGTCCAGCCTCTTCCACCTACACCTCTTTACCCACATCAGGTGGGGCTGGTGCCTCATGCTGCTGCTGGGAGGGTCCAGCCTACTCTCCCTCCTCCTCGTTGGCAGACAACACGAGTACTTCCAGATCCTCTGTCGAAGGCCTGCAGCGGACAGAGGGAACGGGAACCCCTGTAATCACACAATGTTCAGAATTTAGACAAACTCAGAACTCATAACAAATGCAAATTAAATGTGGGCTATATGTAATGTAATGATGGACGGGCCCTTTTCCTAGAATACAGAATGATTATTGCAGTTTGTATATACACACGCACACACATATATATGTGTGTAAAACACACAAAATCAGCCGGTTACATCATATATCTGTACCTCGCTGTGTGTATAAATATATATAATATATATAAATATAAATATATACACACACACACTCATGGCGAGAGAGATGTATGATGTAACCTGCTGATTTGCTACATGTCACACCAGGTACTAAGCAATCATTTGTAAAGGGATGAAATACTTATTTTCATAAATGTATATACATTACAGAGTGTTGGAGAGAGATACAAAAGTAATGTAAGCATTGTACCTTGCCATATTCTGTCACGGATCTCTCTGATCCGCTCCGAGTTCCTCCTTTTCAAAATCGGACCATTTATTTAAATATGGCCATCCTAGGGTGCCTGCCATTGAACTTCCTCCATAGCTCGAAATGGATCTCTCTCACAATCCTCTGCTTCTCAGCCTGGACCCGGGTCCGGTCATAGCCCCGCTCCAACATGCGCTGCAGGATGAAGACGCAAGCATATAATCCCAATTTTCTTAAATACAAGAATTGAAAATAATGTCCTTAACAAAACATTAAACAGTATTTAAGTATTTGAAAGGGAAATATTACATTTAAGATTACCATTATAAGATCGGATTGTATTGCGATGTGTATGTGTGTGGGGTTTGAGCAATCAGATATTGGCCAGCTGAGCAGAGATGTACCTGTCTAGTAAAGTGACGGTACTGTATGGGGTGTAAAACTGGTTCGCCTCCTTGTGGTGCACCCTGGGTAACTCTAAATGAACCAGCAAATACTGGCGGTCAGACAAAGAAAGCTTCTCCTGAGTCCTATCTGTAAAGAATAAATCAAGGCAACTGAACTTACTGTAGATTTCATGAAAACGTTTCACTCATTCTTCCAACAAGCTTTCTCAATTCTGAGTGACTGTACAAGAATTCTCTGGAAATAAATATGTAACTGGATCAACATCTGGTAATTATACCCAGCATGGGGTCAGGGGTCATTATACCCAGCCTGGGGTCAAAGGTGTTGAATCCATTATCCTAATTGGAGTCAGTAGGTGATGACCTCCCAGAAAAAGGTGTCAAGACAGCATTGTATGTGGCAGACAATAGATGTCTAACCCCTGGCCTCTATTCAAGCTTGGCTTCTCCATTTTTACGTAGATGGCCTCCTTCACACCTCGTTTGTACCAATCGGCCTCCTTATCCATTACACGTACTTGACTGTCTTCAAAGGTGTGACCTGTTTCTTTTAGATGTAAGTACACGGCTGAATCTTGACCAGAGGTTTTGGCTCTTTTATGCTGAGCCATACGCTGATGTAGTTGTTTTGTTTTGCCAATATACAGTTCTGAACATTCCTCATTGCACTGGACTGCGTACACAATGTTGTCCATCTTGTGTTTAGGCGTTGGGTCTTTTGGGTGAACCAGTTGTTGCCTTAGTGTGTTGCTGGGTTTAAAGCAGACAGGGATGTGATGTTTATTAAAAATCCTTTTGAGTTTCTCAGACACCCCAGCTACATATGGGATAACCATATTCTTGCATCTGTCATGCTTCTCGCCCTCACTGGTAGTCTTGGTGCCATTTCTTCTCCTTCCTTCTGTTTTGACAAAGGCCCAATCTGGATACCCACAAGTTTTAAGTGCCCCTCTGAGGTGTTTGAATTCCTTCGCCTTGGCCACTGTGCTGGTGGAAATTTTCTCTGCCTGGTGGTGTAGAGTCTGGATGACTCCCAGTTTGTGGTCTAGAGGATGGTGGGAAACAAATAGCAGGTACTGGTCTGTGTGTGTTGGTTTTCGATAGACCTCTATTCCCAGCTTCCTTCCCTCTTCGACTGTTATAAGACAGTCCAGAAATGCTAGTTTGTTGTTCTGCATATCTTCCCGCGTGAAATTGATGTTATGATCCACTGAGTTGATGTGGTTGGTGAAAGCTTGTAACTCTTGTTTATGAATTTTAACCCAAGTGTCATCCACATATCTGAACCAATGACTCGGTGTAATTCCCATGAAAGTGGTCAGGGCTTTCCTTTCTACTTCCTCCATATACAGGTTCACTGCAATAGGTGATCCCATAGCACAGCCATGTTTTCGCTTGTAGAACTTGTCCTTATAGTTGAGGTAGGTGGTACTCAAAGGTCCAGTAAGGCAAACACTTAGTCTGGGCTAAGTTCTGTTCTGCAGCCTAAGGTGTTGTCTAGTAGCAACTGTTTTCTGACCGTTGCAATTGCCTCTGTAGTGGGTATGCAGGTGAAGAGGGATGTAACATCATAGGAGACCATTATTTCTTCTGTGCCCAATACCAAGTTCTGGATTTTGGTGGTGAAATCCTGAGAGTTCTGTATGTGATGTTGTGTGTTTCCAACCAAGGGTTCTAGGATTCTGGCCAAGTATTTTAGGTCACAGAGTTGATGCTGCTGACAATTGGCCTGAGAGGGGTCCCATCCTTATGTATCTTAGGAAGCCCATAAATACATGGAGGGGCTTCCCCAGGGTAGAGGTGATGATACATTGCCTGATCAACGATTTTGTCCTTGTCTAGTTGTTGTAGTAGTTCTATAACCTTCTTCTTGTAGCCACTCGTTGGGTCTCGTCTTAGAGCCTCATATGTGTTGTTATCATAGAAACATAGAATGTGTCGGCAGATAAGAACCATTTGGCCCATCTAGTCTGCCCAATATATCTGAATCCTATGAATAGTCCCTGGCCCTATCTTATATGAAGGATAGCCTTATGCCTATCCCATGCATGCTTAAACTCCTTCACTGTATTTGCAGCTACCACTTCTGCAGGAAGGCTATTCCATGCATCCACTACTCTCTCAGTAAAGTAATACTTCCTTATATTACTTTTAAACCTTTGCCCCTCTAATTTAAAACTGTGTCCTCTTGTGGTAGTTTTTCTTCTTTTAAATATGCTTTCCTCCTTTACCGAGTTGATTCCCTTTATGTATTTAAAAGTTTCTATCTTATCCCCTCTGTCTCTTCTTTCTTCCAAGCTATACATATTAAGGTCTTTAACCTTTCCTGGTAAGTTTTATCCTGCAATCCATGTACTAGTTTAGTAGCTCTTCTCTGAACTCTCTCTAGAGTATCTATATCCTTCTGGAGATATGGCCTCCAGTACTGCGCACAATACTCCAAGTGAGGTCTCACCAGTGTTCTGTACAGCGGCATAAGCACTTCACTCTTTCTACTGCTTATACCTCTCCCTATACATCCAAACATTCTGCTGGCATTTCGTGCTGCTCTATTACATTGTCTTCCCACCTTTAAGTCTTCTGAAATAATTACTCCTAAATCCCTTTCCTCAGATACTGAGGTCAGGACTGTGTCAAATATTCTATATTCTGCCCTTGGGTTTTTACGCCCCAGGTGCATTATCTTGCACTTATCCACATTAAATTTCAGTTGCCAGAGTTCTGACCATTCTTCTAGTTTTCCTAAATCCTTTTCCATTTGGCGTTTCCCTCCAGGAACATCAACCCTGTTACATATAATCCAGGAGTGTGGTCACCTTGGCATAGTAGTCAGATGTATTAAGTACAACCGTGCATCTTCCTTTATCCGCAGGCAGGATGGTGATGTTTGTGTCTTTCTTCAGGGATGTAACAGCCGTCCTTTCTTCTCTAATCAAGTTTGAAGGAGGTGGTTTGGCACTGGCCAGAGCTGCAGACACTTTAAGGCCAAGTTGTTCAGCCTCACCCTGTGGTACTTTGTTGTTGTGGATTGAGGCTTCAGTGGCTGAAATAATATCAACTATCGGTATGGTTCTTGGTGTGATTGCGAAATTCAACCCTTTGGCAATGACATCCATCTCAGGCTGGGTGAGAACCCGGTCTGAAAGATTCTGCACCCATTTCTCTTTGTTTTGCACTGTCCTTGTTTCCTCCTTTCGCCTCCATGTCAGTTCCTCACTGGTATGGCTGTTTGCAGTTCGGGATAACGGGGATATATAGCGTGCGGCAGAAAAATGGATGTGCAATGTGCATGTGAGAGATATATTACTATGCTGTCCATACATACATGCTACAGACATAGGGCCAGATTTATCATTACATTTACATCTTACTCCACTTTTACATATGTCCAAAGTCACTTTTGGCTAAGTCAGATTTATTAATGGTACTTTAATACTGTGATAAATATGGTTTGACGGTAGCAGTTTATCCTTCAGTAAGGCTACTTTCACACTAGCGTTGTTTAAATCCGGCGTCCAATTCAGACACCGGAACTGCCCGTCGGATCCGGAAAAACGTGTGAAAACGGATTACATTTGAATCCTGATCAGGATTTTGATCACAATGTAAAAATGCATTGGAAAAAATGGATCCGCCATTTATGGACTTTTTTCGGGTTTAACATGCAAAAGCCGGATCCAACACACGGCGCTGGATCCGGCGTTAATGCAAGTCAATGGGAAAAAGGCCTGATCCAGCGTTCAGTCAAAGTGTTCAGGATTTTTGGCCGGAGGTAAAAATACTGCATGCTACGGTTTTCTGAAAAGCCTGATCAGTCAAAAAGACTGAAATGAAGACATCCTGATGCATCCTGAACGGATTACTCTCCATTCAGAATGCATTAGGATAAAACTGATGAGTTCTTTTCCGGATTTGAGCCCCTAGGACGGAACTCAGCGCCGGAAAAGAAAAACGCTAGTGTGAAAGTACCCTTAGTGGCTTTACAAAAGTCGCACATATTTACGAAAAAGTTGTATGTTCTATTAAAAAGTTGCATAAGATAAGCATGGTCCTCACTGGAGTGAAATTGTGCCATTTTTTGCAACTTTTTAAAATTCTTGCAATAGTAAATCTGTCTAGAGATTCATTTACATAAGAAAACACAACCACTTTCAGAAAACTGGCGGGCATAGTGCAGAGCCAATAAAAAAAAATGCGCAGTTTTGCGCAAAAATTTATGACTTTTTCACTCCATTATTTAGACTTAGGCCGAATGCACACGCCCGTGTTCTGCAGCCGTGAACGGTCTGTGGTATGCCGGGCTGGATTCCTTCTGACTTCAGGAGCGCACAGCGTCATTGGTTGCTATGACACCGTGCACTTCATGCCGCCGCTGCACTACAGTAATACACTATTCGCATTGAAAAAAATATTGAGTGAAGATAGTAAATTCACGAATATATGCCGAATATTCACCCAAATATTCGTGAAATATGGCGAATTCGAATATAGCCCCTGCCGTTCATCACTACTTATCAGCATAGAAGAGATGCAGTATTATGTTATCATGCTATAGGTTAGAGGTTAAGCTGCTTTTACATTTAGAGATCCTAGGTTTAAATCTCAAAAGAGACTTTGAAATTTTTTTTTCTTCAGATATTTTCCCCCCCCACATTTATCCCATAAAACAATTCTATGTCCTTGTCATATTGAGAATAATGTTTTTTTTTAGAAACCTAATAAATATTACTGGTTTGTTTATATACTGTCTATGAATAAACCAGTTATAAGTCTTAGCAAACACAAACAAACAAACAATATTCTCAATATAGTAAGGCCTTATTATTATTAACTTTCTATTTTTTTTTTTTAAAGAAAAAAATATAAAAATAGAAAGTAAACAGATCTCTCTGGGGACTTGAACCAGGGATGTCTACATGCAAAGCTATTAGCTTAAACTTTCATCTATAGCATTACCACATAAAGCTACATTGTTTCTCTATGCTTATAAGCTATCACAGTACTGGTGTCTGTATAATCATACATTCTGCCTGTGAATAAAGCAGTAATATGAATATTAGCTTTCTGAGCAGATCTCAGTGTGGTGAAGCTATAGCACACTGTGTGTATAATATACATATATACAGTAGATGTGTATAATCTAGGACACAGCTCTGCACATAGTGACTACTCCAATTTTTTAGGAGTCCCCAAAAATAGTGATTCTTGCTAATAACTGCATACACACTTGAGAGAGGTGAATCAATGTATAAGCCATTAAATTAGATAGCGGAGGGAGAGCACATTTAGAAGATAAGTTGGTTTGCAGATCTGTGCGGAGGTAGTAAATCCTGCAAGTCTCCTGCAGCATCAGCTACTCCAGAACATTCCCACACTTCCTCCTGCCTGGATTTTCTGGGAGAGCTGGACCATGCCTAACCACAGACAGTGGACTATTGAGACTCCTACTGGTCATATCTTTGCAGCTTATGTTTAGGTGGATGCCAACAAATAATTTCAATAAAGTGATTTACAGATATGATAATTAGACTCCGTCCTAAGAAAAAATATATGTATAGCACGCAAGGAAGAGAATTGACCCTGTGTAAGGGGATCTAACCTTGCAAATTGAGGTACCTGGGAAAGATAAAAAATATACAGGTCCTTCTAAAAAAATTAGCATATTGTGATAAAGTTCATTATTTTCTGTAATGTACTGATAAACATTAGACTTTCATATATTTTAGATTCATTACACACCAACTGAAGTAGTTCAAGCCTTTTATTGTTTTAATATTGATGATTTTGGCATACAGCTCATGAAAACCCAAAATTCCTATCTAAAAAAATTAGCATATCATGAAAAGGTTCTCTAAACGAGCTATTAACCTAATCATCTGAATCAACTAATTAACTCTAAACACCTGCAAAAGATTCCTGAGGCTTTTAAAAACTCCCAGCCTGGTTCATTACTCAAAACCGCAATCATGGGTAAGACTGCCGACCTGACTGCTGTCCAGAAGGCCATCATTGACACCCTCAAGCAAGAGGGTAAGACACAGAAAGAAATTTCTGAACGAATAGGCTGTTCCCAGAGTGCTGTATCAAGGCACCTCAGTGGGAAGTCTGTGGGAAGGAAAAAGTGTGGCAGAAAACGCTGCACAACGAGAAGAGGTGACCGGACCCTGAGGAAGATTGTGGAGAAGGACCGATTCCAGACCTTGGGGGACCTGCGGAAGCAGAGGACTGAGTCTGGAGTAGAAACATCCAGAGCCACCGTGTACAGGCGTGTGCAGGAAATGGGCTACAGGTGCCGCATTCCCCAGGTCAAGCCACTTTTGAACCAGAAACAGCGGCAGAAGCGCCTGACCTGGGCTACAGAGAAGCAGCACTGGACTGTTGCATGTCATTTGGAAATCAAGGTGCCAGAGTCTGGAGGAAGACTGGGGAGAGGGAAATGCCCAAATGCCTGAAGTCCAGTGTCAAGTACCCACAGTCAGTGATGGTCTGGGGTGCCATGTCAGCTGCTGGTGTTGGTCCACTGTGTTTTATCAAGGGCAGGGTCAATGCAGCTAGCTATCAGGAGATTTTGGAGCACGTCATGCTTCCATCTGCTGAAAAGCTTTATGGAGATGAAGATTTCATTTTTCAGCACGACCTGGCACCTGCTCACAGTGCCAAAACCACTGGTAAATGGTTTACTGACCATGGTATTACTGTGCTCAATTGGCCTGCCAACTCTCCTGACCTGAACCCCATAGAGAATCTGTGGGATATTGGGAAGAGAAAGTTGAGAGACGCAAGACCCAACACTCTGGATGAGCTTAAGGCCGCTATCGAAGCATCCTGGGCCTCCATAACACCTCAGCAGTGCCACAGGCTGATGGCCTCCATGCCACGCCGCATTGAAGCAGTGATTTCTGCAAAAGGATTCCCGACCAAGTATTGAGTGCATAACTGAACATAATTATTTGAAGGTTGACTTTTTTTGTATTAACCACCTCCCGACCGCATAACGCACGGATACGTCCGGGAGGTGGTTGATTTATTCCTCCTGGACGCATCCGTGCGTCATCTCGCGAGAAGCGAGATTACGTCACAGCCAGCCTGCGCATGCGCATCGCGGGCCGGCATTTCGCTGCAGAGTATTTCGTCAGCAGCCTGCCGGCCACGATCATTGGCTGGCAGGTTGCTGATTTTCAAAAAAACCAATCAGCAGCCATTTAACCCCACATATTAGTAAATATGATGGGGTTATATGGCTGCTGTGCTCCTCTGCTCCTTCTTTTGGTCGGTTGGTTCCAGCAGAGGAGCAGAGGAGCACACATCACTGTGAGTACCCACTACACCACATACTAGCTCCAGATCATCCCAATTAACCCTTTGATCGCCCCTGTCAATCACTAGTGAAAGGAAAAAAGTGATCAGTGCAAACTGTCACTTTTTTTTTTCACTGGTATTGACCGTTAGG